>NC_142803.1:75823825-75866105 GCF_049724085.1 Artemia sp. Qi Xiang Cuo
AGACAGTCACTGAGATAAGCAAACATCCGCCCAAACACATAGGCAAGGAGAGTGAGAGAGACAAAAACACATTCAAATATATTGATTCAGTCATACAAACCTACATAGACAGGCGTTGAGATAGGCAAACGCCCGCCCAGACACATAAGCAGAGAAAGTGAGGTAGAAAAAAAACACATATGAATATATTAATTCTGACATGCAAGACGACAATAACAGGTATTTAGATACATAAGTATTCACCCAGACACATAAGCAGAGGAAGTGAGAGAGACAAAAACACATCAAAATATATGGATTATGACATACAAAACAACAAAGACAGGCATTGAGATAAGTAAACATCCGCCCAGACACATAGGCAAGCGAGAGTGATAGAGACATAAACATATTCAAATATATTGATTCTGACATACAAACCGACAAAGACAGTCATTGAGATAGGCAAACATCCGCCCAGACACAAAAGCAGACGAAGTGAGGGATACAAACACATATATAAATCAAAAGATTCTGACAAAGAAAACAACAAAGAAATTCATTGAGATAGTCGAAAAAAAGCCCAAATATATAGGTAGAGGAGGTGAGTGAGACGAAAACTCATATGAATTTATAGATTTAGGCATACAAACAGACAGTGCCGTGTACTGAGATGAGCTAACACCCACCCAGACACATAATCAGAGGAAGTGAGAGAGACAAAAACACATATAAATGTAAGGATTCTGACATACAAAGCATCAATCACAAGCATTGAGATAGGAAAACATCCGCCCAGACACATAGGCAAGGAGAGTGGGAGAGACAAAAACACATATTAATGTATTTATTCAGGTATACAAACTGACAGAGAAAGGTACTGAGATAAACAAAAACCCGCCCAGACAAATAAGCAGAGGAAGTGAGAGAGACAGAAACACATAAATGTAAGGATTCTGACATACACAGCACCAATCACCATCATTGAGATAGACAAACATCCGCTTAGACACATAGGCAAGGAGAGCGAGAGTAGGCAAACATCCGCCCAGACACATAAGCAGAGGAAGTGAGAGAGACAAAAACACATATAAATGTAAGGATTCTGACCCTATCAAACACAAGACAGTGCTCGATAGGCAAAACCTGCCCAGACACATAAGCAGAGGAAGTGAGGGAGACAAAAACACATTGTATATGGATTCGGCATGCAAACTGACTGAGACAGTCACTGAGATAAGCAAACACCTGCCCAGTCATATGCTATGGAAGTCGAAGATAATTGACAGCTATCGCTAGAGTAGTGAGCTAACAATCACGTATATAAATAGATAAGGATTCTGCGATATACTGATTACGCATACAGTAACAACCAGGCATTGAGATAGGCAAACATCCGCCCTGACACATAGGCAAGGAGGAAGTCGAAGTGACAAAAGCACATATGAAATATATAGCACTTCTATGACATAGCAAAGCGAACAATCACAGGCATTGAGATAAAAGTCACCCGCCCAGACACATAAGCTAGAGGAAGTTAAAGTAGACCAAAATTACATATATAAATATGACAGATTCTGACATACACCGTCCTGAAAGGCTGAGGCTAGCGTCCTGCAGACGCAAGTTGGAGTTCTTCGTGTAGTGGCATACCTAGTTCGCGATCAATGCATGAGATGCACGAGACACGGTGACATTTATAATATGTGTTTTCTCAAAAAATCTATTAATGTGTTTAAGCAATAAATATCTTTAAGCTTAACCCGTCTTTATTCTTTAGAATAGTTCTATTCATTTCATCAAATTATGAAGAAATTGTAAATAACTAACAATTTCTTTCTTGAACTCACCACTTGGATACACAATGCAGAAATTCAATTCAAGAAATTATGAAAAAATTGTAAGTAAGTAGCAAATTCTTTCTTGAATCCCACAGGCATACAAAAACACATATAAATATATGGATTCAGGCATACAAACCGACAGAGACAGACATTGAGATAGGCAAACACCCGCCCAGACACATAAGCAGAGGAAGTGAGGGAGACAAAAACACAAATAAATGTAAGGATTCTAACGTATAAACCGACATAGACAGGCATTGAGATAGGCAAACATCCTCCCAGACACATAAGCAGAGGAAGTGAGAGAGACAAAAACACGTATAAATGTAAGGATTCAAGCATACAAACCGACAGAGACAGGTACTGAGATAAGCAAACACCTGCCCCGACACATAAGCAGAGGAAGTAGAGAGACAAAAACACATATAAATGTAGGAATTCTGACATACAAAGCAACAATCACAGGCATTGAGATAGGCAAACATCCGAGACCCATAGGCAAGGAGAGTGAGAGAGACTAAAACACATATAAATATATGGATTCAGACACACAAAGGAACAATCACAGGCATTGAGATAGGCAAACACTCACCCAGAAACATAAACAGAGGAAGTAAAAGATGCAAAAACACATATGAATATATAGATTCTGACATACAAATTGACAAAAACAGTCACTGAGATAAGCAAACATCCGACCAGACACATAGGCAAGGAGAGGGAGAGAGACAAAAACACATGCAAATATATTGATTTTGGCATACAAACCGACAGAGACAGGCATTGAGATAGGCAAACACCCGCCCAGACACATAAGCAGAGGAAGTGAGGGAGACAAAAACACTATTAAATAAATGGATTCCCACATACAAACCGACAAAGACAGACACTGAGATAAGCAAACATCCGCCCAGACACATAGGCCCAGAGAGTGAGAGAGACAAAAACAAATGCAAATATGTAGATTAAGACATACAAAGCAACAATGACAGGTATTGAGATGGGCAAACACCCGCCCAGACAAATAAGCGGAGGAAGTGAGAGAGAAAAAAAAGACATATAAATAAATGGATTCTGACAGACAAACCAACAATGCCATGCATTGAGATAGGCAAATTCTCGCTCAGACGCATAGTCATAGTGAGAGATATATCCAAAAAGTTGCGTTGATCTAGGTTCACTTAGAGTGGCGCGCCACTCTAGTGGCGAGTTATTAGCTGGGGAGATGAGTCCTAAAGCCATCTGAATTCTTTATGGAGAGGAGTCATAAAACCCTTAGAATTCATTGTGGGGAGGAGTCATAGAATTCTCGGTATCTATTGCATGCAAATAAAGTCTGGAAACTACAATTATTTTTTTTATAATTTGTGGATTGTGTATCCAAGACGTGAATTCAAGAAAGAGTTTGTTACTTACTTACAATTTTTTTCATAATGACAAATCCGACAACGGCTGATGATAAAGAATTTATTCATTCTAATAGATAGATTTTGTCAATGTTATCTGACGTTTCCGACAAATGATATCGATAAAGAATTTTAATAAAGAATTTGTTCAATTTGATACTTAAATTATGTCAGGGTTTTAAACGTATCTGTCAAAAGACATTGATAAGGAATTTATTCACTCTAATGCTTAGATTCCGTCAAAGCTATCCCAAGTATCTGTCAATAGATGTTGATAGCGAATTTATTCATTCTTATACTTAGATTTTCTCTATGTTAACCTATCTATCCGATATATGATGTATGCATATTCCTTTTCTTACATCTCCGATCTTTCAAACCATATTTTGTCACCAAAACGTGAAGATGCTCCCTTCCTGAATTTACCTGGCATTTCAGAACCATGTAAATTGGAATATGACAACAAGGAATTGCAACCCAAATGCTCTAAAATTGGAGGTATATCTGATTTTTTTCGTTAAATGAAACGTATTGAATATTATTTTATTTGACAAAAACAGAACAAAGAGATTTACTCCTAAAATGGATCATTTTTTTTATCTTTTTTCAATTTTCAGGTGTTTGTCAAGCCACTTTTGTAGTCTATAATGAATTGAATTGTAAATAAAGTATTTTGCAGTAGGTTGAATAATGACCTAGATAATTGTAGAAACAGAAAAGCCAAGACGGATAGTCCAAGTAATTGAGGCAATTTGAGAAGCTGTAAAATTTTTATTTTTTGATTATATATTTTTGTTCAATATTGTTTTTATATTGAGTACAATATCCTAAATTTACACTTATCCAGCTATTAGTTCTATGTTATGTTTTTTTGTTTTTTTTTAAAGAATTTCAGGTTTTGTTTGTTCTATGTTAATGAATTTTGTTTTTTGTTTCAGGTTTAGTTTTGACTTATAAAAAGTAGATTAAAAATAATTTGAGAAAAAACCTGTATAGCCTAACCAGCCTGAAGTAATAGCCTATCGCCCATCGCCCTGTGTTCCGTGTTGTCAAATTTTTAATAAAGCACCCCTTGCTAATCGTCCAGTCTTTTAAGTCTGTTGCTGTGTTACCAAATGTTGTCTTCTTTAAATTACTGAACTATAAAAATACTTTAACACACTTGACTCGCAAAAGAGGAGATTCTAAGGTGTCGAGCACTCCTTTTTGAGACTTAATCGTAACTGTTCGTCTAGTAGCTCATTTTAAAACCCATTTTTTACTGATTCATAATAAATAGCTATTATTAAGTTTGAAGTTAAGAAATTCAGTTTAGTTTCCAAATAAATTTTTTTTTAAGAAATTCAAAATCCTTGTCTTACAAAAAAGCGGGTGATGGCATTGCTTTGCCTTGCTTTGGCTTATTATGTCCTATACAGTGTTTTTATGAAGTGAAAAACAATTTACCATAACATTACCATTCAATATTTCCTTCAATGTTACAGCTCTTTGTGACTTCTTCATTTAGCCAGGGCGATTTTGTCATCATGCTATTCTAAAAATTCCAGCCGTAAAGTCAAAGAATTAGAAAAATTTTCCTATTCTTTTCAAAACGGGAAGTGATATCATTGGATGGATAAAACGCTTCAAATGAGCTGTCACTAAGCACAAATCGGAGGACAATCACATTTGACTCACTGCAGGGAAGATTCTAAGGAGTTAAACACTCCTTTTCGGGAATACACCTTATCTGCTTGAATAGTAACTCATTTTAAAGCCTATTTTTCGCTGATTCATCATATATACTTCTTACCGCGTTTAAAATTCTTGAATTAAATTTAGTTCCCAAATAAAGTTTTTTTTTATGATGTTCAAAATCCACAATTTACAATCTACAATAATATTACCATAACAGTTAATGTTTTCGTATTTGCTACAACTACTTGTGACTTTTCCATTTAACCAGGCAATTTTCTTATCGCCCTTGTCAGAACTTTCCAGCCATATGGTTAAAAAATCAGATAAAGACCATATTATTCTCAAAACGTGGAGTGCTATTATCAGAATGATGAGACGTTTCAAATGAGCTTTCGCTTGCCACAATTCGGAGCAGAATCATAATTGAATCACAACACCAAAGATGCTAAGGAGTAAGACTATACTTTTTGGGACTAAACCTTATCTGCTTGACTAGTAGCTCATTTTAAAACCCATTTTTCTCTGATTCATAATTTATGCATCCTACAACGTTTAAAGGTCTTGATTTCTATTTATTTTCCAAATAAAGTTTTTTTTATGAAATTCAAAATTCTTGTCTTACAAAAAATTGGCCGATGGCGTTGCTTTGCCTTTCTTTTACTTATTTTGTCCTATAAAGTGTTTATATGAAGGGAAAAGCAATAGGCCTTAGATTTACCATAATATTCAATATTTCCTTCATTGCTACAACTCTTTTTGACTTCTTCATTTAACCATGGTGATTTTCTTATCGGCCTTGTCTTAATATTCTAGCCATAAGGTCAAAGAACGAGAAAATGCCTCCTACTCTTCTTAAAAATTGGAGTGCTATCATCAGAGAGATGTGACGTTTCAAATGAGCAGTCACTCGTCACAAATCAGAGCACAATCACAATTGACTCAGCAGAGGAGATTCTAAGAGGTCAGACACTACTTTTTGGGAATAAACCTTATCTGCTTGACTGGTAGCTCATTTTAAAGCTTATTTTTCTCTGATTCATAATATATACGTCTTACTGCATTTAAAAGTCTCGATTTCAATTTAGTTCCCATATTAAGTTTTTTTTAAGAAGTACGAAACTCTTGTCTTACAACGACGTATATATAATGAATCAGTGAAAAATTGGCTTTAAAATGAGCTACTAGTCAAGCAGATAAGGTTTAGTCCCAAAAAGTATAGTCTGACCCCTTTGAATCTTTGCTGCCGTGAGTCAATTGTGTTAAAGTATTTTTAATTGTCCTTTAGGCTAAGGAGACAAAATTTGGCAACACTGTAATCAATTCGAAAGATTGGCTGGTTGGTGAGGTATGTTTTGTTCAAAATTTGGCAACACTGAACATGTGGCGATGGCAAGGGCGATGGGCTATTACTTCAAGCTGGTGTATAGCCTATATATTTAATTTTATGTATGCATATAATGTCTGTATATTTACATTTTGCTCGTAACTAGAAAGAGAAAGCAGTAGCCTTTGTATAGTAAGCTTTTTTGAATTTCAAATTTATTTTAGAATTTAAAGACGCTTTACCATGTGACACTGAGAAGCCCTTTTATGTTTCCAACCATATTTTATCAGCAAAAGGTGAAGATGATGACCTGCTTGCTGGCAAGTTAGGACCATGTAAATTTGAATATGACATACAATTGCACCCCAGATGTTCCAACAATGAAGGTCCTTCTGATTTTCTTGTTGTAGATTGATATGTATTGTATATTATTTTATTTGACAAAAGAAGAAGAAAATAACTTTATCTTAAGATTGACCTATTGTTTTATCTTTTTTAAGTGTGCATTTGTTGCCAAACCGCTGTTGTAGTCTTCAATGACTTGAATCGAAAATCAAGTATTTTCTTGTAGGTTGAATAATGATGTAGCTTTTTTTAGGAACAGGAGAGATAAGACAGTTATTCAAAGAAATTGGGGCAATTTGAGAATCTGTAAAATTTTTATTTTTTGATTATATATTTTTATTCAATATTTTTTTTTATTGAGTACAATATACTAAATTTAAAATTATCCAGCTATTAGTTGTGTGTTATGTATTTTTTTTTTAAGAATTTCAGGTTTTGTTTGTTCTAAGTTAATGAATTTCGTTGTATGTTTCAGGTTTTATTTTGCTTCATAAAAAGTAGATTAAAAACGATGTAAGAAAAAACCTGTATAGCCGAACCAGCCTGAGATAATATCCCATCGCTCATTGCCCTGGCCATTATCCTATGTTCTTTATTCCTGACTTTTGAAGAAAAACATCCCTCGCCGATCGCCCAATCTTTTAAATTGGTTGCAGTTTTGCCAAATTTTGTCTTCTTTATCTAGCTGAAATATAAAAATTACTTTAACACAATTGCTTCACCGAAGATGGTATTCTAAGGGCAAGAGCCCTCTTTTCTGAGACTGCTTCGAAGCCTTTCGTATAGTATTTCATTGACTAGACTATTTTTCGCTTATTCATAATATTGACGTACTGCTATGTCTGAAGTTATGAAATACAGTTTATTTTCCACATATAGTTTTTTTTTAAGAAATTCAAAATCCTTATCTTCCAAAAAATCAGGCGATGGCCTTGTTTTGCCTTGCTTTGGCATATTATGTCCTATACAGTTTTTTTATGAAGTGAAAAACAATTTACCATAACATTCAATATTTCCTTCATTGCTACAACTCTTTGTGACTTTTTCATTTAACCAGGGCGATTTTTTCGTTGCCCTACTCTTAAAATTCAAGCCATAAGGTCAAAGAATGAGAAAAATGTTCCTATTCTTCTCAAAACGTGGAGTGCTATCATCGGATGGATGAGACGTTTCAAATGACCTGTTACTTGCCACAAATCGGAGCAAATTCAATCTTAAAATGGAACATCTTTTTTATCTTTTTCCACTGGGCAGGTGTTGGTTATACCTCTTTCGCAGTCTTTAGTGAATATTTTTAAACTTTCACAATGTAGTTTGGCAGGTTTTATTATTTTCAAAAGGCTTGATAATAAGCCTTAAAACTATATCTGTATATAAATTTTATAATCCATTTTTATAGTGTATATTTCTCTTTAAATTAAGATATAAAGAAATAAATCTTTCTATTATTTTGATTCCAGGATGAATTTCAAAGAAGCAGAAAATCGACTGCTATTAGCTGGACTGCCTACCAGAAATTTTTAATGTATGATATTAATTTAGTGAAAACACTAGATTCAAACAAAAATCCGGAATTTATTTTCTGCTGATGAAGTCAAAAGTTTTTTGTCTGTTTAGTAAAGAATTATCCAAAATATTTCGCTAGAAGAAGTTTAGTTTTTTTGTCTGTTGTTTTAAATATTAAGCTTTAAGACCATAGCGAGTCTCACTAGATTAAAAAAAGACAAAAGTAACGTTTTCCTCAGAGAGATGAATCCTTTTAATAAAAAGGAAAAACAATGAGAAAAAAAAATCGAAACGAACAATCAGAGCCTAGTCAAAAAATTTAAACAAACGTGTTTTCTGCATGTAAATACACGATGATGAGCTCTTACTTGTTCCGTTTTCAATCACCAGTTATCAGTTGCCTGTGACCAGTTTTCAGTCACAGCCTAAATATTGTTCTATTTAACAATTCGCTTATAGCCGATGAACAGTGAACTAAAACAACATATTTATTGTTCACAGTTCAATAGAAATTTTGAACCTAAAATATGTGCATGTCTCTGCTTGACTAGTAGCTCATTTTAAAGCCCTTTTTTCGCTGCTTCATAATATATACGTCTTATAGCATTTAAAAGTATAGAACAGCAAATAAATCTGCTCGTAAGGTACCTCAGGCTGACTTTGTTTCGAAGTAATTTTTATAAACAATTCAAATGTACCCAAATGCTAATGACGGTGTCACTATGTGCGACCGAAATATCCGAAATTTTTTTTTATTGTTTTTCATTGTCTATTGAAATCATTTATCCCTATTTGAATAGTTATTTGTAAGATCTGAGGAAACAGTGCTTTACGTTTTTTTTTTTAATCCAAAGCTTTGTGGCTACCAAAAAATTTTAAACTTTAAAATATGATGTACATTCTTTTAGCTCTCTATCTCTCTCTATATCTCTCTCTCTCTATCTATCTCTATATCTCTCTCTCTCTCTCTCTCTCTCTCTCTCTCTCTCTCTCTCTCTCTTTCTCTCTCTCTCTCTCTCTTTTTGTCACAATAATTCCTGATATTTGCGGTAATATTTCCTCTCCATCAATTATCGTTTGATTTACACCAAGGCATACTTTTTGATCGTTAAAGGTTTCATTTTTGCTCTTTCGTTGCATAAGAATAACTAATTTTAAAGGCTAATATAAGTATCACCATGAGAGAGAAGATTAATCGAAAATAGAATTAGTTGTCCAATTGAAACCTACTGAAAGGTATATTCTAGTATTTTTATCTGTTTTTAACTCTGTAGATTTTAAAAAAGTTTGTAAAGTTATGTATTTTTTTCAGTTATAACAGTTTTGATTTTATGTGTGATTTGGTTAACTTTATAGACTTTTAAACTTTTAGGTCGGTTTTCACCAAACGTCTCTGGACTTCACCTAACGGGAAATACGTCACTAGTCGTTTCAAAGAGTCCATCCGCATGTAGTTTTTTAATGTCGTCTGCATCAAAATTTGAAGGAAAAGGCTTAGAGTATCAGAAAACAGGTTTGAAAATTCACCTTTAAAGCAAAAAGTATGAAATTTTGAAAAGATATCAAAGAACTCATAAAAAGAAAAAGACATATAAATGTGAGGTATGTGATAAGACCTTTTCTAGAATGCACACTTTGAAAGTACATAAAAGAGTGCATACAGGTGAGAAACCGTATAAGTGTGATGTTTGTGACCAAATCTTTTCTCAAGCATCAAATTTGAAGACCCATAAGAGAGTGCATACGGGTGAGAACCCGTTTAAGTGTGCCGTTTGTGATAAAACCTTTTCTCAAGCATCATATTTGAACACCCATAAAAGAATGCATACGGGTGAGAACCCGTCTAAGTGTGCTGTTTGTGATAAAACATTTTCTACTGCATCACATTTGAACCGGCACCAAAGAGTGCATACAGGTGAGAAACCGTTTAAGTGTGACGTTTGTGATAAAACTTTTTCTCGCTCCTCATGTTTGAACACCCATAACAGAGTGCATACGGGTGAAAAGCTATTTAAGTGTGACGTTTGTGATCAGACCTTTTCTAACTCCGCAAATTTGAGCACACACAAAAGATTGCATACGGGTGAGAAACCGTTTAAGTATGACGTTTGTGATAAAAAAATTTCTGTAGCATCACGGTTGAACACACATACAAGAGTGCATACGGATGAAAAACCTTTCAAGTGTGACGTCTGTGACAAAACCTTTTCTTTAGTATCACGTTTGAACACCCATAAAATAGAGCATATGGGTGAAAAACCGTTTAAGTGTGACGTCTGTGATAAAACCTTTTCTATAGCATCATATTTGAACACCCATAAAAGAGTGCATACTGGTGAAATACATTATAAGTGTGACGTATGTGATAAAACCTTTTCTGACGCATCAAATTTGAACACCCATAAAAGAGTTCATACGGGTGAAAAACCCTTTAAGTGTGACGTCTGTAACAAGACCTTTTTTCGAGCCTCAAAGTTGAACACTCATAAGAGAGTGCATACGTGTGAGAATCAGTTTAAGTGTGTCGTTTGCGGTAAAACCTTTTCTGCCGCATCATGTTTGAACACCCATAAAAGAGTGCATACGGGTGAAAAACCGTTTAAGTGTGACGTCTGTGATAAAACCTTTTCTCAATCATCAAATTTGAACACCCATAATAGCGTGCATACAGGTTAAAAACAGTTCTATTGAGACGCCTGTCATAAACCTTTTCTGGCTCATCAACTTTGAACACCCATAAAAGAGTGCATACGGGTGAAAATCCGTTTAATTGTGACGTTTGTGATAAAACCTTGTCTTTAGCATCACGTTTGAACACCCATAAAAGAGTGCATATGTGTGAAAAACCGTTTAAGTGTGACAGATCTCAATGACAGATCTAAATTATCTCAATGTAAACAGAAGTTTACATTGTCCAAAACTAAATTGTACAATAATTAGGATGTATAGCAACCAAAAACTTTTACAAGAAAGTAAGATATAATTGGTTTTCAATTGCTTAATTTAGTTCCACAACAAGAATGAAAACAATCAAGGCTAAAAAAAACGGGAACCATGGATCAATTGACAATAAAAAATTTGTGGTTCATTTGTAACTGTTGTGGTTCATTTGTGGTCCACTTATAATCTACTACCCACCTATCCTGTTATAAAAAGTGGATAAGGCCTTGTCACTCTGCAAGTAACTGGTACTAATTACTACCAATTAGGTTTTCTCCCAATCCTTCCAGTCATTAAAACCGCTGTATTTGTCGACTGAGATCATTATTTTCATATTCTTCATTTAACCGAATGAAAAAATGGGGCGCCATGAGTTTACCGATCGGGATTTTGGGAGATGTTATGTCCGTATTTTGTGGTTTTTTGACGGCGTCAGTAAAAATCGTGGCGCTTCCTGCCACGATTTCATCGACTTATCATCTCTTCAAAAACATCTTTGCCCTGCATAACAGAAGTGAGTTGAAATCCTTTGATTTATTGATAAGATGAAACTTCCATACTCAGTTGTAGCAGCTAAAATTCCTAAGTCCAAAGCACCAAAGCAACCTGTATCAGTGACAGCACCGAGGTGGCCTCCACAACTTGCACCTTTGCCATCAAAATCTAAGCCTCCAAAAGTTCAACCAGCAAATAAACTAATGTCAGGTATTCAGTTAAGAACTTCTATCAATCCAAACACCTTAGCAAACCCAAACAAAAGAGCAAGAAAACACTGTAGTAAACATAAATTGCCAGAAGATCAAGAGATGGTGAATAACAATGATTAATTACTTGGGCTAGAGTTAGTTCTGTATTATAATTTTAATTACAAAAGAATTTTAACCACAACTATTTTATAGGCAGCGCGATCGCGCTGATTAAGTAAAGAATGATGTTGGCACAAAGTATTATTTTTTTTCCATATCCGGGCACTTCGTATCGAAGGAGTTGTCGTAGAAATTTCGAAAAGGGCTCATTCGATTTGAAATTGGAGTGGCTAGTGCCCTTTTTAATAGTCGAAACTGATTGGAGGGCAACTAGCCCCCCCACCCATGCCCATCATTCCCCCAAATACCTCCAATCAAAATTTTGAGATAGCTATTTTGTTCAGCGTAGTTCATTTCCTGATATAAATTATGGTTTTGAGGAGTACAGTCTCCCATAGCCTTCAGGAACAGGGATGTAAGATGCCATTGGGACATATAATGTTTTTATAGAAGGTGTTGTTGTAGAAATTTCAAAAAAAGGCTCATTCGATTGGAAATTCAAAGGGCGAGTGCTCCTTTTAATAGTCGAAAGTGATTGAAGGGCAACTATTCTTCCCCACGCCCATCATTCCCCCGAACACATCCATTCAAAATTTTGAGATAGTCTTTTTGTTCAGCGTAGTTGATTTCCAAGTAGAAAATATGTTTTCGAGGAGGACACTCCCCACCAACCCTCGGGGCAAGGGTTTTAAGTTATGCCCTGAGGGTATATAAGAACGATGTTGGCACAATGTATTAATTATTATTTTTTTTCCTTTAGAGCAGGGCACTTCGTATCGAAGAAGTTGTCGTAGAAACTTCGAAAAGGGCTCATTCAATTGGAAACTTGAGTGGCTTGTGACTATTTTAATAGTCGAAAGTGATTGGAAGGCAACTAACACCCGCCCACGCCCACCATTTCCCGAAACAGATCCAATCAAAATTTTGATATAGCCATTTTGTTCAACTTAGTTGATTTCCAGTTAGAAATTATGTTTTTGAGGAAGACACTTTCCCACAGCCTTCAGGGCTGTAAGTTATGCCCTGGGGGTATATAAGGTTTTTATAGAAGGCGTTGTCGTAGAAACTTCAAAAAAGGCTCATTTGATTGGAAATTCAAAGGGTTAGTGCCCTTTTTAATAGTCGAAAGTGATTGGAGGGCAACTAACCCCCCTCTTACGTCCTCCTTTTCCCCAAACACATACAATTAAAATTTTGAGATAGCCATTTTATTCAACATAGTTTTAAGCTCTGAAAATAAGGGTTTTGAGGATGAAAACCCCCTTCACAGCTCTAAGGGTAAGGTTTTTAAGTTAAGCCCTGGGGGCATATAAGGTTTTTATAGAACGCGTTGTCGCAGAAACTTCAAAAAGGGCTCATTCGATTAGAAATTGAAATGGCTAGTGCCCTTTTTAATAGTCAAAAGTAATTGGAGGGCAACTAACACCATTTCCACGCCCACCATTTCCCCAAACACATCCATTCAAATTTTTGAGATAGGTATTTTGCTCCACGCAGTTTAAAGTTCAGGAAATTATACCTTAGAGCAGAAAATCCCCCCATAGTCTTCATGACAAGGGTTGTAAGTAATGCCCTGGGGGCATATAAGGTTTTTTTGAAAGCTCTGTCGTAGAAACTTGGATAAGTGCTCATTCGATTGAAAATTCAAAGGGCTAGTTACCTTTTTAATAGTCGAAAAGGATTTGAAGGCAGCTAACCCCCTTCTCTCGCCCACCCTTTCCCCAAACACGTCCAATTAAAATTTTTAGATAGTCATATTGTTCAGCGTTGTTTATTTCCTGATAGAAATTATGTTTTTGAAGAGGACACTCCCCCACAGCCCTCAGAGCAAGGTTTGTGAGTTATATCCTGGGGCATATAAGGTTTTTATAGAACGCGTTGTCGTAGAAGCTTCAAAAAAGGGCCCATTCGATTGGAAATTGAAATGGCTAGTGCCCTTTTTAATAGTTGAAAGTGATTTGAAGGCAACTAACACCCTTTCCACGCCCACCATTGCCATAAACATATCCAGTCAAAATTTTGAGATAGCCATTTTGTTCTACGCAGTTTAAAGTTCAGGAAATTATGCCTTTGAGCAGGACACTCCCCCCACAGTCTTCAGGGCAACGGTTATAAGTTATTCCCTGGGGGCATATATGGTTTTTATTGAATACTTTGTCTTAGAAACTTGAAAAAGGGCTCATTCGATTGGAGATTCACAGGGCTATTGCCCTTTTTAATAGTCGAAATTGATTAGATGGCAACTAATCCCCCTCTCACGCCCACCTTTTCCCCAATCGCATCCAATAAAAATATTTAGATAGGCATTTTTTTCAACATAGTTGAAAGTTTTGGAAATTAGTATGGTAATGTTGTTTTTAGGGTATTTAAGTGATGTTGTAGTTGATGCCTTAATTTTCCCATTATAGGGGAGATAAACTATGGCCCTAAGGTAATTAAACTTTGGTAGCTTGTCCTAAGCTATGACCGGCGTACCAGCTGGGCATGTTCGAGGGATTAAAGGTAGATTATAGAGAGGTTGGCTATAATACAATACTTTTATTCAGTTGACATGTACTGATACAAGGTTTGATAATATATATATATATATATATATATTCTACTGGGACTGGTTGTCCCAAGTAGACCACAAGTCTCAGAAAACTACAATAATATATAATAAGATACTTAGACACTTACAATGATCCGACAATATTCAATGTTTTTTCAATGTTCAATGGGTTTATTAACAAATGAAAAGAATAAATCACACATAATCAAAATACTTAGTCCATTCCTGGACGCCGAGAACCAAAATCATTAAAATTTAACATAATACGCAGAATGGACACCGCTCCTAATCTCAGACACAACTATACTCCTTATTTACCAAATAACTAACACCATTACCTCCCCGGTCCTTACCCTCAGGGGAAACCATCTCTTCATAATTAAAAATCATACATTTGTAATTTAAATTCATTACTTACATTTTATTATATTTTTTTTCTTTTTATTAACTATTCATTTGTAATGCTATTAAATGATTTTTTACTTTTTTTTAAAATGATACGAGGGAGCTTCTACCTCTCAGCTCTTCTGGGATCAGGTTCCATATCTTTGCACAAGCTACGTTAGGAGCGAAATCTGATCGCACGGTCGGGGTGAGGGGTATTTGCAGGTTTGATGATGATCGGGTATGCAAATTATGCTGGTCTGAAATAGGTCGAAATAATATTTTAAACGCAGATGGCAGCTCTCCAGCTAAAAACTTGAACACAAAGGTCAAGCATGATAATTGATGCAGGGACCCTAATGACAAGTACTCTTCATTTTTTCCAATTAATATCAGGCATCATTGATGAATCGAATTCAGTTTTCGCAGGTGGGATTTAAAAGTTGATTGCCAGATCATTGCACAATACTGTAAATGGGGTTTTATAAGACCGTTTTACAGGAGGACCAGCGTTTTCTGCGGCAAAGCGCTTTTCAGTTTTTCTATTATTCCAAAATTCCGGGATAGCTTCAACTCTACTGCTTGAATATGATGCACGAATGATAGGTTCTCATCGAGAAGGATTCCTAGGTATTTTGCAAATGCTTTTCTGGCCGACTAATCACACCTCTGTATGTCTGGATACCACATATCTCCGGATGGACACTTCCAACCCGGGAAAAAAATAGAACGCAAGATTTCTCAACATTAATAACAAGTCGGTTAGCATCCATCCAGAGATACGTCCCCTCCAGAACCTCCCTCAGTTTGGACATGAGCGTTGTCTTATCCGTTTCACAGCAACCAAGCGTGGTGTCATCGGCAAAGGCCACGAGCTCATCATCTTCACCTTCAGACTGGAGGGAGTTTTCATCCTGGCACAAGTTACAGCAGCGAAGATGTGTTCATGCCGGGTTCAGCACTCGACTCAGATCGTTAACATGAATCAGGAAAAGTAATGGTCCTAATATTGAGCCCTGAGGGACACCGCAGTTAACGAGGACATCGTGTCCAGGATCTTCTCCCAAATCAATCCTGCGGTCCCTAAGATATGATCGGAATCAATCCAGAGTTTTACTTCTTATTCCTGGATTTTTCAGTTTCCTGAGGAGAATTGAATGGTACTTGCTATAAAATGCTTTCCTGATGTCAAGCAGAGCGACTGTAGGTAGTAGACCAGAATCCAAAGTTTTGTTTATCCATAAACTTAACGCCGGTAGTGCATCCTATGTGGAGTGCCCTGGTCTGAACCCAAACTGGCGATTATTAAGAAACCCTTTCTTCCCCAGAAACTAGAGTAGCTGCTGTTGCACAGGTTTTTCAAAAACTTTTGAAAAAACTGAGAGGATAGAAATAGGTTTGTAATTAGCCGGGTCAACTCGAGAACCCCCTTTGTGCAGTGGAATTATTCTAGTTTTCTTTAGCAGTTCTGGGAAAGTGCCCTTGTGCAGAGACAAATTTATGAGGTAAGTAAGGGTCTCTATGATTGAAGGGGCAACTGCTTTTAACACTTTGGTTTGTACTCGGTCGAACCCAGAAGCCGAATTGCCTCTTAGATTTAGTACGATTAGCAGAATTTCAGATGGAGAGATAGATGCTATTGCCATGGACTTAGTGCATGCCGGGCCAAGGTAATCTTTAAAACTCTTCGCGGAATTCCCAACAGAATCTGCTGTTTTTCTGCCCACTTCTGCAAAAAATGTTCCCAATGCATTTACAACGTTATCTGGTCCTGTTACTGTCTCCCCAATAACAGATAATTTAGATGGAAGCTCAGGTGGGGGGCTTCGGGGATGCAGTATAGAGTTAACAACCTTCCATATTTTCCGAGAATTTTTGCCACTTTCAGCTATTTTCTCACTGAAATAATCTCGTTTAGCTTTACGTAAAACTGATCGAAGACATTTCTTATATTTTTCATATTTCTCCAGCGTTGCAATGCATGGGTCATTTGTGTAATCCATCCACATTTTATTTTTCCTGTTAATACACTGGAGCAGTCCATCACTAATCCAAGGGCTTATGGGTTGATTTTTCCGTCCTGTCTTCCTTGAACGCTTTTCACAACAGCAATCCGTATATATTCTCATGAAAATGTTATGTTATATATTCTTATGAAAATGTTATTCCAAGGTATTTCTAAATTAACGGAAATTAAAGTTAGTATCAGTCTACCCCTTCTCATAAAATGTATCATTTATAAATTTTTATCAACCACACATTCCTGGACCCAACCGACGCAATAGCTAGGAAGTGGTGATTTCTCAATTTCCTGCTAAGCAGAAACGTGGCAGGATATGTTCCTTATCATAATAAAAAGTGGTATTTCGAAACTTTGTATTTGCTTCTTAATATATTTTTACTAAATTCTAAATTTACTTAATTAGAAGGCTTTCTCACATTAGGTCTTTAAGGATGACAACCCATCCCCCCCCACAACCCTCAGGGCAAGGGTTGTAAGTTATACCCTGGGAGCATGTAAGGTTTTTATAGACAGCGATGTTGTAAAAACCTCAAAAGAGCTCATTCAATTGAAAATTGAAAGGGCTAGTGCCCTTTTAATAGTCGAAAGCGATTGAAGGGCAACTAACCCCCCTCTCACGCCCACCATTTCCCCAAACACATCCAATCAAATTTTTTAGATATCCATTTTGTTCAACGTTTTCGAAAGTTCTGGATATTAGGTCTTTTAGGATGATAACCCCCTCAGAGCCCTCAATGTAAGGGTTGTAAGTTATGTCCTGGGGGCATATAAGGTTTATATAGAAAAATGTTGTAAAAATTTCAAAAAGGGCTTATTTGTTTGGAAATTGAAATGGCCCTTTTTAATAGTCGAAAGTGAGTGGAGAATAATTGACTCTCACGCCCACCATTTCCCCAAACACATTCAATCAAAATTTAGAGATAGCCATTTTGTTAAACGTATTTGAAAGTTTTGGAAATTATGTATTTAAGGATGACAAACCCCCCAGAGTCCCCAGGGCAAAGGTTGCAAGTTAAGATTAAATCAAAATTCACGGTGTTAATGCTAATTCTCATTAAGCATCTCAGCAGTAACCCAAGAACGACTGTGGATATTATATTCAAACTTTCGGGGCTGCTTCAGCTCTTAAAATTTAACCAAATCAAAATAGCCTAAGTGTATGCAAGCTATCAAAGAAAGTAAACAGATTTTTTTGCGAATGGTATCAAGTTTACTATTTCAGGTCAACTAGAGGAGGTATGAAACTAAATTAAACACTTCTATTTGTGTGCAAGTTTTTAAAAGGGAGTAGTCTCTTATATAAAGGTCCAAAACTAGATGATATAAAGCGACCAATCTCTATATTATGGACCTATAAAGTGACCAAGCATGTTATATTTGGAACTAGGGACGATATTTTGTAATGCAACCAGACAGGTTTCAATGACAAAACTTTTGATTGTCACGTTACGTATTCTAAAGGTTTATTGAGCCTTCTGTCAAAAATACTGGTTTCAGTCATAGGGTAAGAAAATCATATTTTTCGTATAAATAATGTTTTTTACTAAGGATATATCCAAGCCGCGCATGTTTCTGACTCAAAAATGGTCAAACACTAATAACGTCTAGGCTGAAGGTACCTTGCATCTAGAATTGGCATATGGTGTTAAATCATTTACCAAAAAAAATAACTATTTGCAAAAAAGGGTATAGCATTTGTGAATTGGACTGTATGAACGATCTTAATTGTTTATTGAATAATAGGGATGTGAATGATCCTAATTAGTGATCGGATCCTATGAAGGCGGTAAAAAAGGGTTAAACTGATTAGCAGTTAAGGTAAACCCGAAAGGTTGTTAACTCATAACTTATTTATTATAAATTTGGAATAGCATCAATTTATGGGGATGGTTAACGATGATAAAATGGCCCTGTGAGTTGAAATAGCTTTACTTCACCGATGTGTTCTGTATAATACACAAGTACCATTTGAACAGTGTTGTCAATATCAAATATGGTCAAACGTTATAGTATACTAAAATGTTGATATTAATAGAGATGTAGATGTCAAGAAAAGAATTTTAATAATGAAATTCAGAACAACCCTTAGAAATACTTGCAAATCAAGTAGTGAGGTGTATATGAGTATGAACCGTCAAGGATCATTAGCACCCATGACCCTAACCACCAGGGCCCTCAACCTCCAAAGTTTCTTTATCCCCACGCTCCAAGGTACCCCTCCCCCCATCTTTTTGGCCAACCCTCCCCTATTTTTTTTCATTTGTTTTTTTTTTTAGGTTTGTTTTAACTTTTTTTATTTTTTTTAACTATATATTTTTTCAACTTTTTTTTTATATCTCATGGAATGACATGAAACATACTTAAAACAAAAAATCAGATTTAATATTTTCCAAATTTAAAATGAGAATGACAGAAATGTTAGTCGTGAATTTTACTATTAGAAAAATATTTTTTGTAGTAGCACTTTTTTTATTGGACTAAATTGTTTTTTTGGACCTTTTTTTACGTATCTTAAAGTGACATGAAATGTACTTATGGCTCTAACGATTGTACTCAATGCTTTCTCAGAGACTCTATGCAGCTTTACCACTGGTACTCTATGACCGGTTATCAACACTACCTAGTTTATTGCATTCATTAAATCAATATTTTTTACACAGTGGAACGATAAACACGACTAATATCTATAAAAAAAAGTGAACATGGAACATTTTAAGAAAGTGTTTTCACAAGATAGTGCTGTTCTAGAATTGAACGCTGACAAAGAGAAATATTTAAAGTCTTAAATAAGTACATGTAGATACCCTATCGGAAACCTATGCGTAACACTATACGAAAAGAAAGGCCTACTCTTCTACTAATATCATAAACCATATCTTGTCTACGTGCCAGAACTGTTACCTGTGTAAAAATAGTGTGATAATAGACAGTGAAATTGCCAGAAAAATAAAAAGGGCATTGGCAGAAAATATCACTAAGGAATATAAAGATGAATCGATGAAAAACAAAGTACCAGCAAACTTTACTACCATTGATCAAACAGTCAATGAACCATATAATACCAAACACGAAAAGCATTACAGCTATAGTATCAAGAGAGAACATGGTGAACCATTTTATGGAACAGATTCAAAATGTCCAAAGTTGCTCATTGATATTAATAATGTATAATAATGTGTCTACCATATATTTATATTAATAACATACATGCCATTATATCATTAAAAATATGTTATCTATTACTTTGTTATATTTCCATTATTTCTAGGGTATTCTAGCAGATTCATAGAGCTTTTATTAGAAACAAAAGCACACACAAAAACATAGATTCAAACATACAAACCGACAAAGACAAGCACTGGGAGAAGCACACATCCGCCCCCCCCCCCACCTACACACACATACATAGGCACACCCAAACACACACACACATAGGCAAAGAGAGTGAAAGAATAGATTCAGCTACAAAAACCGACAAAGACACGCACTGGGACACGCAAACATCCACACACACACACAGGCAAAGAGAGTGAGACAATAGATTCAGACATACAAACCGAGAAAGACATGTATTGGAATAAGCAAGCATCCGCCCACACACAGACAAAAAGAGTGAGAGAGACAAAAACTCATACAAATACGTAGATTCAGACACAAAAACCGAAAAAGACATGCATTGGAATAAGCAAACACATGCCCAGACACACAAGCAAAAAGAGTGAGAAAGACAAAAACACATTCAAACACGTAGATTCAAACACACAAACTGAGAAAGACATCAATCGGAATAAAAAGACACCCGCCCAGACACACAGGCAAAAGGAGTGAGAGAGAAAAAACACAAAAAAATACTTAGAATAATAAACACATACCGAGAAATACATTCAATGTAATAAGAAAACACCCGCCCTGACAAACAGGAAAAGAAACAGTGAGAGAGAAAAAAACACATACAAATACGTAGATTTATACGCAAAAACCGATAAAGACATGCATTGTAAAAAGCAAACACCCACTCAGACACAGAGTAAAAAATAGTTAGTGGGATAATAACAAATACAAATACTTAGATTCAGATACAGAAACCGAGAGACATTCATTTTAATACGCCTACAACCACCCAGACACACACGCACAAAGAAAGAGAGAGACAAAAACACATACAAATGAGTAGATTCAAACACACAGACCGAGAAAGACATGCGTTGGAATAAGCAAACACCCGCCCAGACACACAGGCAAAAAGAGTGAGAGAAGAAAAAACATACAAATACATAGATTCAGAGACAAACAAAACTAAAAAGACATTCATTGAAATAAGCAAACACCTGCCCAGACTCACACAAGCAAAAAGAGTGTGAGTGAAAAAAAACACATGCAAATACGTAGATTCAGACGCACAAACCGAGAAACAAATGCATTAGAATAAGCAAACACCCGCCCAGACACACAGGCAAAAAAGAGTGAGAGAGACAAAAACACATACAAATACGTAGATTCAGACACACAAACCGAGAAAGACATGCATTGGAATAAGAAAAAATCCACCCAAACACACAGGAAAAAACAGTGAGAGCGATAAAAACTCAAGCAATTTTGTAGATTCAGTCTTACATACCGAGAAAGATATGCGTTTGGATAAGCAGACACGCGTACAGACACAAAGTCAAAAAAGTGAGGGAGACAGAACACATACAAATACGTATATTTAGACGCACAAACCGAGAAAGACATGCATGGGAATAAGCAAACCCCCGCACAGACACGCAGGCAAAAGGAGTCAGAGAGACAAAAACACATACAAATACGTAGATTCAGACAAACAAACCGAGAAAGACATGCATTGGAATAAGCAAACACCCGCCCAGACACACAGGCAAAGAAACAGTGAGAGAGACAAAAACATATACAAATACGTAGATTTAGACACAAAAACAGAGAAAGACATGCATTGGAATAAGCAAACACCCGCCCATACACACAAACAAAAAGAGTGAGAGAGACAAAATCATATACAAACATATAGATTCAGACACTCAAACCGAGAAAGAAATTCATCGGAATAAGCCAACACCCGCCGAGACACACATGCAAAAGAGTGAGAGACACAAAAACACATTCAAAGACGTAGATTCAGACACAAAAACCGAGAAATACATGCATTGGAATAAGCAAACACCCACACAGACACACAGACAAAAAGAGTGAAAGAGACAAAAACGCATACAGATACTTAGATTCAGACACACAAACCGAGAAAGACATGCATTGGAATAAGCAAACACTCGCCCAGGCACACAGGCAAAAAGAGTTTGAGAGACAAAATCACATGCAAATTCGTTGATTCAGACGAACTCGCCAAGAAAAACATGCGTTGGAATAAGCAGATACCCGCCCAGACACAAAGACAAAAGAGTGAGAGAGACAGAACACATACAAATACGTAGATATAGACACACAAACAGAGAAAGACATGCATTGGAATAAGCAAACACCCGCACAGACACACAGGAAAAAGGAGTCAGAGAGACAAAAACACAAAAAAATACGTAGATTCAGACAAACAAACCTAGAAAGACATGCTTTGGAATAAGCAAACACCCGCCCAGACACACAAGCGAAAAGAGTGAGAGAGACAAAAACACATACAAATACGTAGATTCAGACACACAAACCTAGAAAGACATGCATTGGAATAAGCAAACACCCGCTAAGACACACAGGCAAAAAGAGTGAGAGAGATAAAAACACAAACAATTACGTAGATTCAGTCACACAAACCGAGAAGGTTTGTGTGACGTTCCAATGCTTGTCTTTCTCTTTTTGTGTGCCTGAATATACTTGTTTTTATGATTTTTGTTTCTCTCACTCTTTTTGCCTGTGTGTCTGGGTGGGTGTTTGCTTATTCCAATGCTTGTCCTTCTCGGTTTGTGTGACTGAATATTGACAACACTGTTCAAACGGTATTTGTCTATTATACAGAACACATCGGTGAAGTTAAGCTATGTCAACTCACAGGGACATATTATCATCGTTAACCATTCCCATAGATTAATGTTATTCCAAATTTATAATAAATAAGCTATGAGTTAATAACCTTTCGGGTTTACCTTAACTGCTAATCAGTTTAACCCTTTTTTACCTCCTTCATACGATCCGATCACTAATTAGGATCTTTCACATCCCTATTATTCAATCAACAATTAAGATCGTTCATACAGTCCAATTCGCAAATGCTATATCCTTTTTCGCATATAGAGTAATTTGATTTTGGTAAATGATTTAACACTATATGCCAATCAATTCTAGACAAGATGCAAGGTACCTTCAGCCTAGAGGTTATTTGTGTTTGACAATTTTTGAGTCAGAAACATAAGCGGCTTGGATTTATCTTTAGTAAAAAAAATTATATATACGAAAAACATGATTTTCTTACCCTACGACTGAAACCAGTATTTTTTACAAAAGGCTCAATAAACCTTTAGAACACGTAATATGACAATCAAAAGTTTTGGCACTGAAACCCGTCTGGTTGCATTACACAATCTCGTCCCTAGTTCCAAATATAACATGCTTTTTCACATTATAGGTCCATAATATACAGAGATTGGTCGCTTTATATCATCTAGTTTCGGACCTTTATACAAGATACTACTAAAGGGTGTATGTTGTTAAAAATTGCTGAAAAAATTTCTCCAGCATACAAATAGCAGGCCAAACTATAGTCTTAAAAAAAAGAAAAGATTTACACTAATATTTTCTTTTTCCCTGAAAAGACTGGCAATATAAAACGAACAGAAATTAATTAAAAAAAACTTTTTCCACAAAATAAGTTTTTCAAAGAAAAGTAAAGAACTCCATTAAACCAAAAATGAGCAAAATAAAATCAAATAATCTACCACAAACAACAAAAGCACGAAGAACAACAGGAAAATCTTTTTGCAAGATAGTGGAGGTAATTTGAATGAATATTTCGGCCCTATGAACTGCCTACCAGAAATTTATAATGTATGATATTAATTTACTGAAAACACTAGATTCAAACAAAAATACTGAATTCATTTTTTGCAGATGAAGTCAAAAGTTTTTTGTCTGTTTAGTAAAGAGTTATTCAAAATATTTCGCTAGAAAAAGTTTAGTTTTTTTGTCTGTTGTTTTAAATATTTAGCTTTAAGATCATACCGAGTCTCACTAGATTAAAAAAAAGACAAAAGTCACGTTAGAGAGATGAATCCTTTTAATAAAAAGGAAAAACGATGACAAACAAAAATTTAAACGAACAAGCAGAGCCTAGCCCAAATTTGTATACGAGACAAATGAGTTTTCTGTATGCAAAAAAACGATGATGAGCTCTTACCAGGTCTGTTTCAAATAACCAGTTATCATCTTCCAATGAACATTTTCATTCACAGGCTAAATATTGTTCTATTGAACAATTCACTTGTAGCCCATAAACAGTGAACTAAAACAACATATTTATCGTTCAAAGTTAAATAGAAATTTTTAACCTAAAATATGTGCATGTCTCTACTTGACGAATAGCTCATTTTAAACCCCCTTTTTTGCTGCCTCATGATATATATGTCTTGTCACATTTAAAAGTATAGACCAACAAATAATTCTGCTCGTAAAGTACTCCAGCTTGTCTGTTTTACGAACTTTCTTTTATAAACAATTCAAATGTACCCAAATGCTGATGACGTTGTTACTTTGTAAGACCGAACTATATATCATTTTTTTTTATTGTTTTTAATTTTATATTTAAATGTTTTTTCCTTTTTTTAATTTTTTTTTTTCAGACACGAATAAACCTTGATTGATGTTTTTTTTTTGTTTTTTTTTTTTAAATCCAAATATTTTTGGCTAACCCAAAATTTCAAACTTTAAAAAATGATTTAAATTATTTTAGCTCTCTCTCTCTCTCTCTTTTTGTAACAATATGTTTTGATATTTTCGGTAATATTTCTTCTACATCAAATACCGTTTGATTTACACAAAGTTGTACTTTTTTATCTGTTAAGGTTTAATTTTCGCTCTTTTGTTGTATGAAAATAACTAATTTTAAATTCTTGTATGATTATAAACATGAGAGAGAAGAGTGAACGAAAATAGAACAAGGTGTCTCATTGAAGGATATTCCACTGTTTTTTTCTGTTTTTAACTCTTTATACTTTCAAAACATTTGGAGATCTGTATTTTTTTCAGTTTTAAGATTTTTGATGTCATGTGTGATGTTGTTACCTATTTAGATTTTTGATATTTTATGTCTCTTTTAACCACACGTGTGTGTATTCCACCTAAAGGGAAATACGTCACTAGTCGTTTCAAAGAATCCATCCACAAGCAGTTTTATAATTTCATCTACATCAGAATCTGAAGAAAAAGGCTTAGGGTATCAGAAAACAGGTTTGAAAGGTCACCTTCAAAGCAAAAAGTATGAAAAATTGAAAAGATATCAAAGAACTCATAAAAAGAAAAAGACATATAAATGTGAGGTATGTGATAAGACCTTTTCTCGAATGCATACTTTGAAAGTACACAAAAGAGTGTATACAGGTGAGAAACTGTTTAAGTGTGACGTCTGTGATAAAACCTTTTCTGATGCATCAAATTTGAACACCCATAAAAGAGTGCATACGGGTGAAAAACCGTTTAAGTGTGCCGTTTGTAATAACAACTTTTCTCAAGCCTCAAAGTTGAACACCCATAAAAGAGTGCATACAGGTGAGAAACCGTTTAAGTGTGACGTCTGTGATAAAACATTTTCTGAAGCATCAAATTTGAACACACATAAACGAGTGCATACAGGTTACAAACCGTTTAATTGTGACGTCGGTGATAAAACCTTTTCTCAAGCAACAAGTTTGAACACACAAAAAAGAGTGCATACGGGTGAAAAACCGTTTAAGTGTGACGTCTGTCATAAAACCTTTTCTGACGCATCAACTTTGAAAACCCATAAAAGAGTGCATACGGGTGAAAATCTGTTTAAGTGTGACGTCTGTGATAAAACTTTTTCTCAAATGCACATTTTGAAAGGACACAAAAGAGTGCATACAGGTGAGGAACCGTTTAAGTGTGACGTCTGTAATAAAACATTTTCTAAAGCCTCATATTTAAACACCCTTAAGAGAGTGCATATGGGTGAAAATCCGTTTAAGTGTGCCGTTTGTGATAAAACCATTTTTTCGAGCATCAAATTTAAACTCCAATCAAAGATTTCATTAGTGTGAAAAACCTTTTAAGTTTGAATTGTGTTATAAAACCTATTCTGTAGCATCAGATTTGAACACCCAAAAAAGAGGACATACGAGTGAGAAGCAGTTTAAGTGTGTTGTTTGTGATAAAACCTTTTCTGTAGCATCATATTTGAAGACCCATAAAAGATTGCATACGGGTGAAAAACCGTTTAAGTGTGACGTCTGTGATCAAACCTTTTCTTTAGTATCATATTTGAACACCCATAAAAGAGTGCATACGGGTGAGAAACCGTTTAAGTGTGATGTTTGCGATAAACCCTTTTCTCGAATGCATACTTTGAAAGTACTCAAAAGAGTACATACAGGTCAAAAACTGTTTTAGTGTGGCGTCTGTGATAAAACCTTTTCTGAAACCTCAAATTTGAACACCCATAAAAGATTACATACGAGTGAAAAACCGTTTAAGTGTGACGTTTGTGATTAAACTTTTTCTGACGCATCAACTTTGAACACCCATAAAAGAGTGCACACGGGGGAGAAGTCATTTAAGTGTACTGCATGTGATAAAACCTTTTCTCAAGCATCACATTTGAACCGGCACCAAAGAGTGCATACGGGTGAAAAACCGTTTAAGTGTGACGTCTGTGATAAAACCTTTTCTTTAGTATCATATTTGAACACCCATAAAAGAGTGCATATGGGTGAGAAACTATAAATCTGATGTTCGTGACCAAATCTTATCTTGAGCAGAAAATTTGAACAAGCACCAAAGAGGGCATATGAGTGAGTAGGTAGTTCCATGTTATGTGTGTGTTTTTCGCAATATTGCAGTTTTAATACATATCAAAGACTGCGTTCAAGTGAGGAACCTTTCATATGTGATATGCGTAGGAAAACTTTCCTGGTTTTAGCAACAGGAGTTTAGATTGATGTATCCTCAGGGGTTCCTGGTTATTATCCTCACAACTAATTTGTCCATCAAATTAGTTTTTCTCAATGCTTTTTTTATATGCTTAGTTTCTTTATTAATACAACTTTTCTTGATTGTTACCAGTTTTATATATGTAAGAAATGCCTGTTTACATTGGGGTTTTTGAATGAGCTCTAAAGATTTCACACAGGTGAGAAACTGTTTAAAATATGATTTATGCAAGAAATGCTTGCCGTGGCTGGACTATTTGAACACGCTCAAACAGTAGAGTGCTGTTTTCTTTTTATATAATCAACATAAATGACCACAATTCACATCTTTAAAATTTTTGGCTTGAGTAGAATGATAGGCAATTTGTTTATTTAAAGTCTTTAAGTAGTTGACGATTTCATTTCCGGGTTGGATTCCAAAAGAGTCATAACATTCAACAACTGAGTACTTGGGATCATTGAAATAACAATTCCAATGCGTCCCAGGCGATCCCATGCAGTCATAATTGATTACGCCACATTCTTTTCACTTTGTTTTGCTTAGTAGGTTATGTCGAGAAAAAACACCTCGAAAATAAGGAATATGAGCTAATGAGCTATGAGCTACATATAGGTATAGGTAAGAGTACATAGTAGATATAGGTAACAACATTTAAATGTGAATTGTGCAATAGGTTATTTTCATTTAAGTCAGCTCTGATTTAGAATATAAGAACCTATTGTAGAACAATCCTCTAAGTGTATAGACTACAACAAGACCTTTGGAACAATATGGATTTTTATTAAAAAAAGAAAACTTGATGAATAATTAAAGCTGTTCCACGTTCGCTAATTCTCACATTTAAATTAGCACTTTTTTGATTGGATTAAAAAATTTTGAAATTAGCAAAATTTTGATTGGATGTTTTTCGGGAAATGGTGGGCGTGGAAGCGGTGTTATTTGCCTTCAAATCACTTTAGACTATTAAAAAGGGCACAAGCCACTCCAATTTCCAATTGAATGAGCCCTTTTCAAAGTTTCTACGACAACTTCTTCGATACAAAGTTGCCTGCTCTAAAGGAAAAAAAATAATAAATAATACACTGTGCCAACATCGTTCGTGTATGCCCTCAGGGCATAACTTAAAACCCTTGCCCAGAGGGTTGTGAGGGAGTGTCCTCCTCATATGCAGGGCAAAGATTATTTTGAAGAGATGTTGAGTCGATGAAACCGTGGCGAGAAGCGCCACGATTTACTGACGCCGTCAAAACCTGTATTTGGTTAAATAAAAACCACAAAATTTCTTCAATATAATCTCAAAAATTCTCGAACGGTAAACGCAGCATTTTTACCGACTTATACTGTGATTTTACAGATTATGCCACTATTTTCCATTCGGTTAAACAAAGCGCGTATAAACATTGATATGACAATAGGAATGACATAACAGTGTCACAACGCCTTCAAGGCATCTACTATAGTCTTAATCTTGGTAGACAAAAGTAGCAGTTTTATCCACGCATACCCTGATTTTACGGATGGTGCCCCATTTTTTCATTTGGTTATATAAAGATATATGAAAATAGTGATCTCAGTCGACAAATGCAGTGGTTTTAATGACTGGGAGGATTGGGAGAAAACCTAATTGGTAGTAATTAGTACCAGTTATTTGCAGTGTGGCAAGGCCTTATCAACGTTTTATGACAGGATAGGTGGGTATTAGATTATAAGTGAACCACAAAGAAACCACAACAGTTACAAATGAACCATAAATTTTTTATTGTCAAATGATCCATGGTTCCCGTTTCTTTAGCCATAATTATTTTCATTCTTGTTGTGGAACTAAATTAGGAAATTGACAACCAATTATATCTTGCTTTCTTGTAAAAGTTTTTGGTTGTTAAACCTCCTAATTATTATACAATTTAGTTTTGGACAATGTAAACTTCTGTTTCTTTTGAGATTATCAATTTAAAAAGATTTTTGTTAGGAAATAGAGATTTGCTCTTCTCGGCTCGTGTGGTTCAAGATTGGTCATTGGATGAAAAGACAAGCTTAAATTGCCAAATTAAACTAGAAAACTATATAAATATCCAAAGTGCTAGTTTAAATATGCAATAGAAGCAATTATTATATTGATAAAGAGCATAAAAAAGGCATTATTTGTAAGTCAATAATATGAACAACAAAAAATTTGGTAAATATTTAACAAATCATATTATTGAGTTACAACTAAAGTAAATACTCCACTTGATGACTTTTTTTGCTCTTTACAAATGTAATAATCACTTTTGTCGAAAATGAATTTTAGCCCCCACCCCTATATATGCCAATTACGGGTATATATTTGCACATTAGGGGGGTGGGGGTAATATAGTTTTCTGTGTTTTTTTTTTGGCAATTAAAATTGATAATCTCAAAAGAAACAGAAGTTTACATTGTCCAAAACTAAATTGTACAATAATTACGATGTTTAGCAACTAAAAACTTTTACAAGAAAGCAAGATATAATTGGTTTTCAATTGCTTGATTTAGTCAAACAGTTCGTGGTAACGAACTGTAAGTAAGGAGCGACCCGGCTCAATAGTAACCGAAACTCTAGAAAACAGTATTTTGATACAAATAGATACATCAAAAGAATCAGATTTTAATGCTGAGTTCAAATATATCAGTTTCATCAAGTTTAATCCTACCCATCAAAAGTTAGGCGCCTGAGAAAATTTAGCTGATTTTCGAAAAAAGGGGGAAAGACCCCCTAAAAGTTATAAAACCTTAATGAAAATCACATCATCATATTCCGCGTATCAGAGAACCCTACTGCAGAGGTTTCAAGCTCCTATCTACAAAAATGTGGAATTTTGCATTTTTTGCCAGAAGAAAAATCACGGGTACGTGCTTATTTTTTATTTTTTTTTTCCAGGGGTGATCGTATCGACCCAGTGGTCCTAGAATATCGTGGGAGGGCTCATTGGAATTGAAATTAAAAGTTCTAGTGCCCTTTTTAAGTGACCGAAAAAATGGAGGGCAACTAGACCCCCTCCCACGCTCATTTTTTTCCCAAAGTCACCTGATCAAAATTTTGAGATAGCCATTCTGTTCAGCATGTTCGAAAATATTATAAGTATATCTTTTAGGATGACTTAATCCCCCGAAGTTCCCGGGGGGAGGGCTGAAAGTTATGAACTTTACCCAATGTTAACAGATAGTATTGGTTATTGGGAAGTATACAGACGCTTTCAGGGGAGATTTTTCTTTGTAGGGGGGAGGGGGGGGTCGGGGGTTATGTGGGAGGATCTTTCCATGAAGGAAGTTTTCATGGGAGAAGGGACATTGCTATGAAGGGGACGCCAGACCTCCCAGCATTATCAGAGGCAACGCTGTAGCGTTGCCTATATTTGCCTATAGTATAGTATAGTACTACAACGCTGTAGTATACGGCTCCAATGTTTTATTATTATTATTTTTTTTTTTTCCCAGAGGCACTTCATATGGAAGGGGTCGTCGTAGAAGCTTCAAAGGGGGCTCATCCAATTGGAAATCGAGAGTTCTAGTGCCCTTTTTAATAGTCGAAAATGATTGGAGGGCAACTAGCCCCCCCCCACGCCCATCATTCCTCCAACCACATACAATCAAAATATTGAGATAGCCAGATTGTTCAGCGTAGTTGATTTCCAGATAGAATATATATTTTAGAAGAGGACACTCCCCCACAACCCTCAGGGCAAGGATTTTAAGTTATGCCCTGGGGGCATATAAAGTTTTTGTAGAACGTGTTGTTGTAGAAACTTCAAAACAGGCTAATTCGTTTGGAAATTAAAGGGGTTGTGCCATTTTTAATAGTCGAAAGTGATTGGAGGGAAACTAGCCCCCCCCCCCACGCCCATCATTTCCCCAAACACATCCAATCAAAATTTTGAGATAGCCATTTTGTTCAGCGTAGGTAATTTCCAGATAGAAAATATATTATTGAGGAGGATACTCCCCCACAACCCTCAAGGCAAGGGTTTTAAGTTATGCCCGGGGGGTATATAAGGTTTTTGTAGAAGGCGTTGTCGTAGAAACTTCAAAACAGGCTCATTTAATTGAAAATTAAAGAGCTAGTTCACCTTTTAACAGTCGAAATTGATTGGGTGTTACTAGCCCCCCTCCCCCCCCACGCCCATCCATTCCCTCAAACCCAAACAACAGAAAGTTGAGATAACCATATTGTTAAGCGTAGTTGATTTTCAGATAGTAAATATATTTTTGAGGAGGATCCTCCCCCACAACTCTCAGGGTCAGGGTTTTAAGTTATGCCCTGGGGGCATATAAGGTTTTTATAGAAGGCGTTGTCGTAGAAACTTAAAAACAGGTTCATTCGATTGGAAATTAAAGAGTTAGTGCCCTTTTTAATAGTCGAAAGTGATTGGAGTGTAACTAGCTCCCCCCCCCCCCCCCACGCTCATCATTTCCCCAAACACATCCCATAAAAATTTTCAGATAGCCATTTTGTTCAGCTTAGTTGATTTCCAGATAGAAAATATATTTTTGAGGAGGATACTCCCCCAAAACCCTCAGGGCAAGGGTTTTAATTTTTACCCTGGGGGTATATAAGGTTTTTTATAGAAAGCGTTGTCATAGAAACTTCAGAAAATGCTCTTTCGATTGGAAATTAAAGAGATTGTGTCCTTCTAAAAGTGAAAAGTGATTGGAGTGCAACTAGCCCCCCCCACGCCCATCATTTCCTCAAACACATCCAATCAAAATTTGAGATAGCCATTTTGTTCAGCGTAGTTGATTTCCAGATAGAAAATATGTGTTTGAAGAGGACACTCCTCCACAACTCTCAGGTCAAGGGTTTTAAGTTATGCCCTGGGGGCTTATAAGGTTTTTATAGAAGGCGTTGTCGTAAAAACTTCAAAACAGGCTAATTCTATTGGAAATTAAAGGGCTAGTGCCCTTTTTAATAGTCGAAAGTGATGTGAGTGTAACTAGCCCCCCTCCCCCATCCCACGCCCATCATTTCCCCAAACACATCCAATAAAATTTTCAGATAGCCATTTTGCTCAGCGTAGTTGATTTCAAGATAGAAAATATATTTTTGAGGAGGACACTCCCCCACAACCCTCAGGGCAAGGGTTTTGAGTTATGCCCTGGGGGCATATAAGGTTTTTATAGAAGGCGTTGTCTTATAAACTTCAAAACAGGCTCATTCGATTGGAAATTAAAGGGCTAATGCCCTTTATAATAGTCGGAAATGATTGGAGGGCAACTAGCCCCCCCCCACCGCCCATCATTACCCCAAACACATCCAATCAAAATTTTGAGGCAGCCATTTTGTTCATCGTAAGTAATTTCCAGATAGAAAATATAGTTTTGAGGAGGATACTCCCCCACAACCCTCAGGGCAAGGGTTTGTAGTTATGCCCGGGGGGCATATAAGGTTATTATAGAAGGCGTTGTCGCAGAAACTTCAAAACAGGCTCATACGATTGGAAGTTAAAGAGCTAGTGCCCTTTTTAATAGTCGGAAGTGATAGGAGTGTAACTAGCCCCCCCCCCCCCACGCCCATCATTCCCCCAAACACATCCAATCAAAATTTGAGATAGCCAATTTGTTCAGCGTAGTTGATTTCCAGATAGAAAATACGTTTTTGAAGAGGACACTCCCCCACAACCCTCGGGGCAAGGGTTTTAAGTTATGCCCTGTGGGCATATAAGGTTTTTTATAGAATGTGTTGTCGTACAAACCTCAAAACAGGCTCATTCGATTGGAAATTAAAGAGCTAGTGCCCTTTTTAATGGTCTAAAGTGATTGGAGTGTAACTAGCCCCACTCTCCCCGCACGCCCATCATTTCCCCAAACACATCCAATAAAAATTTTAAGATAGCCATTTTGTTCAGCGTAGTTGATTTCCAGATAGAAAATATATTTTTGAGGAGGACACTCCCCTACAACCCTCAAGGCAATGGTTTTGAGTTATGCCCTGGGGGCATATAAGGTTTCTATAGAAGGCGTTGTCGTATAAACTTCAAAACAGGCTCATTCGATTGGAAATTAAAGGGCTAGTGCCCTTTATAATAGTCGAAAATGATTGGAGGGCAACTAGCCCCCCCCCCACGCCCATCAGTTCCCCAAACACATCCAAAAAAAATTTTGTGATAGCCAATTTGTTCAGCGTAGGTGATTTCCAAATAGAAAATATTGTTTTGAGGAGGATACTCCCCCACAACCCTCAGGGCAAGGGTTTTAAGTTATGCCCGAGGGGTATATAAGGTTTTTATAGAACGCGTTGTCGTAGAAACTTCAAAACAGGCTCATTTGATTGGAAATTAAAGAGCTAGTGCCCTTTTAAATAGTCGAAAGTGATTGGAGTGTAACTAGCCCCCCTACCCCCCCCCCACACCCATCATTTCCCCAAACACATCCAATCAAAATTTTCAGATAGCCATTTTGTTCAGCGTAGTTGATTTCCAGATAGTAAATATATTTTTGAGGAGGATACTCCCCCACAACCCTCAGGGCCAGGGTTTTAAGTTATGCCCGGGGGGCATATAAGGTTTTTATAGAAGGCGTTGTCGTAGAAACTTCAAAACAGGTTCATTCGATTGGAAATTAAAGAGTTAGTGCCCTTTTTAATAGTCGAAAGTGATTGGAGTGTCACTAGATCCCCCCCCCACGCCCATCATTCCCCCAAACACATCCAATCAAAATTTTGAGATAGCCATTTTATTCAACGTATTTGTTTTATAGATGGACACTATGTTTTTAAGGAGGACACTCCCCTAGAACCTTCAGGGTGAGGGTTTTAAGATATGGTTCTTATAGAAGGCTTTGTAGTAGAAACTTCAAAAAAGACATCATCGATTGGAAAATCAAAGGGATCGTGCCCTTTTTAATAGTCAAAAGTGATTGGAGGGTAACTAGCCCCCCCCCCCTACGCCCATCATTCCCCCAAACACATCCAATCAAAATTTTGAGATAGCTATTTTTGTTCAGCGTAGTTGATTTCCAGATTGAAAATATATTTTTGAGGAGGACACTCCCCCACAACCCTCAGGGCAAGGGTTTTAAGTTATGCCCTGGGGGCATATAAGGTTTTTATAGAAGGCACTGTCGTAGAAACTTCAAAACATACTCATTCGATTCGAAATTAAAGAGCTAGTGCCCTTTTTAATAGTCAAAAGTGATTGGAGTGTAACTAGCCCCCCTCCTCCTCCCCCCTCGACGCCCATCATTTCCCCAAACACATCCAATAAAAATTTTCAGATAGCCATTTTGTTCAGCGTAGTTGATTTCCAGATAGTAAATATATTTTTGAGGAGGATACTCCCCCACAACCCTCAGGGCAAGGGTTTTAAGTTATGCCCTGGGGGTATATAAGGTTTTAATAGAAGGTGTTGTCGTAGAAACTTCAAAACAGGCTCATTCAATTGGAAATTAAAAGGCTAGTGCCCTTTATAATAGTCGAAAATTATTGGAGGGCAACTAGCCCCCCCCCCACGCCCATCCTTACCCCAAACACATCCAATCCAAATTTTGAGATAGCCATTTTGTTCAGCCTAGTTGATTTCCAAATAGAAAATATATTTTTGAGGAGGATACTCCCCCACAACCCTCAGGGCAAGGGTTTTAAGTTATGCCCGGGGGTATATAGGGTTTTTTATAGAAGGTGTTGTCGTAGAAACTTCAAAACAGGCTCATTCGATCGGATATTAAAGAGCTAGTGCCCTTTTTAATAGTCGAAAGTGATTGGAGTATAACTAGCACCCCTACCCCCCCCCCCCACACCCATCATTTGCCCAAACACCTCTAATCAGAATTTTCAGATAGCCATTTTGTTCAGCGTAGTTGATTTCCAGATAGTAAATATATTTTTGAGGAGGATCCTCCCCCACAACTCTCAGGGCCAGGGGTTTAAGTTATGCCCGGGGGGCATATAAGGTTTTTATAGAAGGCGTTGTCGTAGAAACTTCAAAACAGGTTCATTCGATTGGAAATTAAAGAGTTAGTGCCCTTTTTAATAGTCGAAAGTGATTGGAGTGTAACTAGATCCCCCCCCCCCCCACGCCCATCCTTTCCCCAAACACATCCAATCAGAATTTTCAGATATCCATTTTGTTCAGCGTAGTTGATTTTCAGATAGTAAATATATTTTTGAGTAGGACACTCCCCCACAACCGTAAGGGCAAGGGTTTTAAGTTATGTCCTGGGGGCATATAAGGTTTTTATAGAAGGTGTTGTCGTAGAAACTTCAAAACAGGCTCATTCGATTGGAAATTAAAGGGCTAGTGCCCTGTTTAATAGTCGAAAGTGACTGGAGGGCAACTAGCCCCCCCCCCACGCCCATCATTACCCCAAACACATCCAATCAAAATTTTCAGATAGCCATTTAGTTCAGCTGAGTTGATTTCCAGATAGTAAATATATTTTTGAGGAGGACACTTCCCCACACCCCTTGGGACAAGGATTTTAAGTTAGGCCCTGGGGGTATATAAGGTTTTAATAGAAGGCGTTGTCGTAGAAACTTCAAATCAGGCTCAGTTGATTGGAAATTATAGGGCTCGTGCACTTTTAATAGTCAAAAATGATTGGAGGGTAACTAGCCCACCCCCTCACGCCCAACATTTCCCCAAACACATCCAATGAACCTTGGAGATAGCCATTTTGTTCAGCGTAGTTGATTTTCAGATATAAAATATATTTTTGAGGATGATACTCCCCCACAACCCTCAGGACAAGGGTTTTAAGTTATGCCCTAGGGATATATAATGTGTTCATAGGAAGTATTGTCGTAGAAACTTCAAAACATGCTTGTTCGATTGGAAATTAAAGGGCTAGTGCCCTTTTTAATATTGGAATGTGATTGGAGTGTAACTAGTCCCCTTCCCCCCCCCCCACCACGCCCATGATTCCCCCAAACACATCCAATCAAAATTTAGAGATAGCCATTTTATTCAACGTATTTGTTTTCCAGATAGAAAATATGTTTTTAAGGAAGACACTCCCCTAGAACCTTCAGGGCGAGGGTTTTCACATATGGTTTTTATAGAAGACTTTGTCGTAGAAACTTCAAAAAAGACACATTCGATTGGAATTTCAAAGGGATAGTGCCCTTTTTAATAGTAGAAATTGATTGGAGGGCAACTAACCCCCCCCCCCCCACGCCCATCAGTCCCCAAAACAGATCAAATCAAGGGGGTTAAGTTATGCCAGGGGGGCATATAAGGTTTTAATAGAAGGCAATGTCGTAGAAACTTCAAAACAGGCTCATTCGATTGGAAATTAAAGAGCTAGTGCCCTTTTTAAAAGTCGAAAGTGATTGGAGTGTAACTTGCCCCCCCCCCCCCCCCCTCGTCGCCCATCATTTCCCCAAACACATCCAATCAAAATTTTCAGATAACCATTTTGTTCAGCGTAGTTTATTTCCAGATAGTAAATATATTTTTGAGGAGGATACTCCCCCACAACCCTCAGGGCAAGGGTTTTAAGTTATGCCCTGGGGGTATATATGGTTTTTATAGAAGGTGTTGTCGTAGAAACTTCAAAACAGGCTCATTTCATTGGAAATTAAAGGGCTAGTGCCCTTTATAATAGTCGAAAATGATTGGAGGGCAACTAGCCTCCCCCCCCCCCCACGCCCATCATTACCCCAAACACATCAAATCAAAATTTGTAGATTGCTAGTTTGTTGATCATAGTTAATTTTGTGATAGTAAGTTCGTCTTCGATGAAGACGCTCCCACCCAACCCTCAGGACCAGCGTTTTAAGTTAGGACCGGTGGGTATATAAAGTTCTTATAGAAGGCATTGTAGTAGAAACTTCAAATTAAGCTCTTTCGATTGAAAAGTAAAGGGCTAGTGCCCTGTTCAAAAATCAAAAATGATTGGATTGTAAGTAACCCCCCTACTCCCCTCCCCCCACGCCCATAATTTCCCCAAATACATCCAATAAAAAGTTTGAGATATACCTTTTGTTCAGCGTAATTGATTTCCCAATTGAAAATATATTTTTGAGGAGATCACTCCCCCACAACCCTCAGAGCAAGAGTGTTGAGTTATGCCCGCGGGATATATAAGGTTTTTATAGAAGGTGTTGTCGCAGAAATTTTAAAGCAGGCTCATTCCATTGGAAATTAAAGGGGTAGTGCTCTTTATAATTGTCGAAAATGAATGGAGGGCAACTAGCCCCCCCCACGCCCATCATTACCCCAAACACATCCAATCAAAATTTTGAGATAGCCATTTTGTTCAGCGTAGTTGATATCCTAATAGAAAATAAATTTTTGAGGAGGATACTCCCCCACAACCCTCAGGGCAAGGGTTTTAAGTTAGGCCTTGGGGGTATATAAGGTTTTTATAGAAGGCGTTGTCGTAGAAACTTCAAAGCAGGCTCATTCCATTAGAAATTAAAGAGCTAGTGCCCTTTTTAATATTCGAAAATGATTGGAGGGAAACTAGCCCCCCCCCCCTCACGCCCATCATTTCCCCAAACACATCCAATAAAAATTTTCAGATACCCAGTTTGTTCAGCATAGTTGATTTCCAGATAGTAAATATATTTTTGAGGAGGATACTCCCCCATAACCCTCAGGGCCAGGGTTATAAGTTGTGCCCTGGGGACATATATGGTTTTAATAGAAGGCGTTGTCGTAGAAAATTCAAAGCAGGCTCATTCCGATTGGAAATTAAAGGGCTAGTGCCCTTTTTAATAGTCGAAAGTGATTGGAGTGTAACTAGAACCCCTCCCCCCCCCCCTCGTCGCCCATCATTTCCCCAAACACATCGAATCAAAATTTTCAGATACCTATTTTGTTCAGCATAGTTTATTTCCAGATAGTAAATATATTTTTGAGGAGGATACTCCCCCATAACCCTCAAAGCAAGGGTTTTGAGTTATGCCCTGGGGGTATATAAGGTATTTATAGAAGTTTTTTTCGTAGAAACTTCAAAAAAGGCTCATTCGATTTGAAATTAAAGAGCTAGTGCCCTTTTTGATAGTTGAAAGTGACTGGAAGGTAAATAGCTCCCCCCCCCCCCCCCCCCCACGCCCATCATTTCCCCCAACACATCCAATCAAAATTTTGAGATAGCCATTTTGTTCAGCGTAGTTGATTTCCAGATAGAAAATATGTTTTTGAGAAGGACACTCCCCCACAAGCCTCAGGGCAAGGGTTTTGAGTTATACCCTGGGGGCATATAAGGTTTTTATAGAAGGCGTTGTCGTAGAAACTTCAAAACAGGCTCTTTTGATTGGAAATTAAAGGGCTAGTGCCCTTTTTAATAGTCGAAAATGATTGGTGGGCAACTAGCCCCCCCCCCCCCCCACGCCCATCATTACCCCAAACACATCCAATTTAATTTTCAGATAGGCATTTTGTTCAGCGTAGTTGATTTCCAGATAGTAAATATATTTTTGAGGAGGATACTCCTTCACAACCCTCAGGGCATGGGTTTTAAGTTATGCCCTGGGGGCATATACGGTTTTTATAGACGGTGTTGTCGTAGAAACTTCAAAGCAGGCTCATTCGATTGAAAATTAAAGGGCTATTGCCCTTTTTAATAGTCAAAAATGATTCGAGGCCAACTAGCCCCCCCCCTCACGTCCATCATTTCCCCAAAAAAACCCAATAAAAATTTTCAGATAGTTATTTTGTTCAACATAGTTGATTTTCAGATAGAAAATATATTTTTGAGGAGGACACTCCCCCACAACCCTCAGGACAAGGGTTTTAAGTTATGCCCTGGGGGTATATAAGGTTTTTATAGAAGGCGTTGTCATAGAAGCTTAAAAACATGTTAATTTGATTGGAATATTAAGAGATAGTGTCCTTTTTAATAATAGATCTCCTATGGAATGGATAGTGCCCCCAGCCCCCCCCCACGTCAAATATGCTCCCGAAATCCTCACCACAAATTTTTCCGATAACAAATTTCTTCAGTGTAATTAATTTCTAGATAGAAATATATTTTTGAGGTGAACATTCTCTCAAAACCCTCGGGTCCAGGGTTTTAAGTTATGCCCTGGGGGCAAATGAGGTTTTTATTGAAGGTGTTGTCGTAGAAACTTCAAAACAGGCTCATTCGATTAGACATTAAAGGGCTAGTAATCTTTTTAATAGTCAAAGCGATTTGAGGTCAACTAGCCCCCCCCCCACGCCCATAAGTACCCCAAACCCATCCCATCAAAATTTTGAAAGAGCTATTTTCTTCAACGTAGTTGATTCCCTGATAGAAAATATATTTTTGAGGAGGATACTCCCCCACAACCCCCAGGGCAAGGGTTTTAAGTTATGCCCGGCGGGCATATAAGGTTTTAATAGAAGGTGTTGTCGTAGAAACTTCAAAGCAGGCTCATTCCATTGTAAATTAAAGGGCTAGTGCCCTTTTTAATAATCGAAAATGATTGGAGGGCAACTAGCCCCCCCCCCTCACGCCCATCATTTCCCCAAACACATCCAATAAAAATTTTCAGATACCCATTTTGTTCAGCGTAGTTGATTTCCAGATAGTAAATATATTTTTGAGGAGGATACTCCCCCACAACCCTCAGGGCCAGGGTTTTAAGTTATGCCCTGGGGGCATAACTTAGCTAGTGCCCTTTTTAATAGTCGAAAGTGATTGGAGTGTAACTAGAACCCCTCCCCCCCCCCTCGTTGCCCATCATTTCCACAAACACATACAATCAGAATTTTCAGATACCCATTTTGTTCAGCGTAGTTGATTTCCAGATAGTAAATATATTTTTGAGGAGGATACTCCCCCACAACCCTCAGGGCCAGGGTTTTAAGTTATGCCCTGGGGGCATATAAGGTTCTTATAGAAGGTGTTGTCGTAGAAACTTCAAAACAGGCTCATTCGATTAGAAATTAAAGAGCTAGTGCCCTTTTTAATAGTTGAAAGTGATTGGAGTGTAACTAGCTCCCCCCCCCTCGCCCCCCCACGCCCATCATTTCTCCAAACACTTCCAATAAAAATTTTCAGATAGCCATTTTGTTCAGCTTATTTGATTTCCAGATAGAAAATTTATTTTGGAGAAGGACAATCCCCCACAACCCTCAGGACAAGGGTTTTAAATTATGCCCTGGGGGCATATAAGGTTTTTATAGAAGGTGTTGTCGTAGAAACTTCAAAACAGGCTCTTTCCTTTGGAAATTAAAGGGCTAGTGCCCTTTTTAATCGTCGAAAGTGATCGGAGGGCAACTAGCCCCCCCCCCCACGCCCATTATTCCCCCAAACACATCCAATCTAATTTTGAGATAGCCATTTTGTTCAGCGTAGTTGATTTCCAGATAGAAAATTTATTTTTGAAGAGGACACTCCTTCACAACCCTCAGGACCTGGGTGTTAAGTTATGCCCTGGGGGTATATAAGGTTTTTATAGACAGCGTTGTCTTATAAACTTCAAATCAGGCTTTTTCCATTTGAAATAAAAGGGATACTGCCCTTTTTAATATTTAAAAATGATTGGAGGGAAACTAGCCCCCCCCCTCACGCCCAGCAGTCCCCCAAACACCTCCACTGAAAATTGGTGATAGCCATTTTGTTCAGAGTAGTTGATTTTCAGATAGAAAATATATTTTTGAGGAGGATACTCCCCCACAACCCTCAGGACAAGGGTTTTAAGTTATGCCCTGGGGGTATATAAGGTTTTTATAGAAGGCGTTGTCGTAGAAACTTCAAAACAGGCTCATTCGACTGGAAACTAAAGAGCTAGTGCCCTTTTTAATAGTCGAAAGTGAATGGAGTGTAACTAGCCCCCCTACCCCCCACGCCCATCACTTCCACACACACCTACAATCAGAATTTTCAGATAGCCATTTTGTTAAGTGTAGTTGATTCTCAAATAGAAAATTTATTTTTGAGGAGGATACTCCCCCAGAACCCTCGGGTCAGGGTTTTAAGTTATGCCCTGGGGGCATGTAAGGTTCTTATTGAAGGCGTTGTCGTAGAAACTTCAAAACAGGCTCATTCGATTTTAAATTAAAGAGCTAGTGCCCTTTTTAATAGTCGAAAGTGATTGGATGTGTAACTAGCTCCCCCCGCCCCCCATGCCTCTCATTTCCCCAAACACATCCCATAAAAATTTTCAGATAGCCATTTTGTTCAGCTTAGTTGATTTCCAGATAGAAAATATATTTTTGAGAAGGACACTCCCCCACAACCCTCAAGGCAAGGGTTTTGAGTTATGCCCTGGGGGCATATAAGGTTTTTATAGAAGGTGTTGTTGTAGAAACTTCAAATCAGGTTCATTCGATTGGAAATTAAAAGTCTATTGCTCTCTATAATAGTCTAAAATTATTGGTGGGCCCCTAGCCCCCCCCCCACGCCCATCAGTTCCCCAAACCTATCGCCTAAAAATTTTCAGACACCTATTTAGTTCAGCGTAGTTGAATTCCAGATAGTAAATATATTTTTGAGGAGAATACTCCCCCACAACCCTCAGGGCAAGGGTTTTAATTTATGCCCTGTGGGCTTATAATGTTTTTATATACGGAGTTGTCGTATAAACTTAAAAACATCCTAATTACTGTCTATATTTATTGGCGAGGGCCCTTTTTAATTGTTGAAATTTTTTAGAGTTTAACTTGTCCCCCCCCCCTCGAGGCCTCGCATTCCCCCCAAAACAACCAATAAGAATTGTGAGATATGTATTTTGTTGCTAATAGGTGATTTTCAGATTGAAAACACATTTTTGAGGAGGACGCTCCCCCACAACTCTCTGGGCAAGGGTTTTAAGTTATTCCCGCGGGGTATATAAGGTTTTAATAGAAAGTGTTGTCGTAGAAACTTCAAAACAGGCTCATTCGATTGGAAATTAAAGGGCTAGTGCCCTTTTTAATAGTCGAAAGTGATTGGAGTGCAACTAGCGCCCCCCCCCCCACGCCCATCATTTCCCCAAACACATCCAATAAAAATTTTCAGATAGCCATTTTTTCCAGTATAGTTGATGTCATGACATTATATTTATTTTTGACAGTGATACTACCTAACAACCCTCAATGCCAAGGTTTTACGTTAGGCCCGGGGGACATATAATAAATTTATAGACACCAATGTCATAGAAACAACAAAAGAGGATCAATTGATTCGAAATAAAAGGGCTAATGCTCTTTTTGATATTCAAAAGGGATTGGAGTGTAACAAGCTCCCCCCCCTCACGCCCATCATTTCCCCAAACACATCCAATCAAAATTTTCAGATAGCCATTTTGTTCAGCGTAGTTTATGTCCTATTAGAACTTTCATTTTGAAGAGGATACTCCTCAACAACCCTTAGGTCATTGGTTTTAAGTTCTGCCGTATCTTCAGATAAGTTTTCCTTGGAATGATGATCCGCAAAAAAATAAAGTCATGCTAACTCATTTGGAAAACTATGGGCTAAAGTCCTTGTTATCATTTAAAAAGGATTTGAG
>NC_142803.1:75866605-75903373 GCF_049724085.1 Artemia sp. Qi Xiang Cuo
TTTAAACTTTTAGGTCGCTTTTCACCACACGTGTCTGGACTTCACCTAAAGGGAAATACGTCACTAATTGTTTCAAAGAATCCATCTACAAGCAGTTTTTTAATTTCGTTTGCATCAGAATCTGAAGGAAATGGCTTGGAATATCAGAAAACAGGTTTGAAAATTCACATTTAATGCAAAATGAGTGAAAAATGGAAAATACATCTAAGAACTCATAAAAAGAAAAAGACATATAAATATAATGTCTGTGACACAAACATCTATAGAAGTTATAATCCTAATTGATATAAAAGAGTACATACGAGTAAAACTCCGTATAATTGTGATGTCTGCGATAAAACCTTTTTTCAAGCATCAAAGTTGAACACACATCAAAGAGTACATAAGAGTGAAAACCCGATTAAGTGTGACATTTGTGATAAAACTCTATCTTCAGCACAAAATTTGAACGCTCATAAAAGAGTGCATACGGGTGAAAAACTGTTTTAGTGTGATGTCTGTGAGAAAACTTTTTCTGTCGCTTCAGCTTTGAACACCCATAAAAGAGTGCATACGGGTGAAAAACCTTTAAAGTGTGGAGTTTGTGATAAAACCTTTTCTCGAGCATCATATTTGAACACCCATAAGAGAGTGCATACGGGTGAGAATCTTTTGAAGTGTGACGTTAACGACAAAACCTTTTCTCCAGCATCCAATGTGAACACTCATAATTGAGTGCACACGGGAGAGAAGCCATTTAAGTGTGATGTTTGTGACCAAACCTTTTCTACAGCATCAAATTTAAACACCCATAAAAGAGTACACACGGGTGAAAAGCCCTTTAAGTGTAATTTTTGTGATAAAAGATTTTCTCAAGCATCACGTTTGAACACCCATCAAAGAATGCATACGGGTGAGAAACTATAAATTTGATGTACGTGACCTAATCTTATCTTGAGCAGAAAATTTGAACTAGCACCAAAGAGGGCATATGAGTGAGAAGACAGTTACATGTTATGTGTGTGTTTTTTGCAAGTTTGCAGTTTTAATACATATCAAAGACTGCGTACAGGTGAGGAACTTTTCATATGTGATATGCGTAAAGTATCCAGTTATCTGACGTTTTGTCTCCTGGACTAGAAATTGCCTCTGAATAACAAGCAGATGGATGGCTAGGATTTTGTTTAAGTTTGAACTGGTTTTTGGATAATAAACCAACTTTTTCCCACTATCGCTTGTGCATGTTTCCCCGAGTTTTATGTTTGCAATCACCAGATCAAGCTGCTCTGTCTGAAGCTTTTCCACGAGAATCTTTGTCTTAAACAGGACTTGGTATATGAACATAAGTATCAGAATAGAATCAAAGCAGATGATGTGGCGATTCAGAAGTCGGACTATTTCTTTCATTATCTTATCCTCGTTCTGTTCTATTAGCTGTTTGAGAACTTAAGCAATGGTGTCAAAGATGGTCCACAACGTTGTGAATATCTCTGACCTAGACATCCATCTTATCATTGACAGATTCTTGAGCTACAATGTTGGTTCAGTACTCTCAATTGCTTGTTTGTAAGCAATAACTCGTTTCATCATACAGTTGCTGTAAGAACTTCAAAATTTTTTTGGGACTATGGAGGTGTTGCTTCAGCCTTGTTCCATAATGAGATTCTCTCTATGAGTTATGAATTGAATTTAGCGTACTTGTCACCCCAGTTCGGTTCATATGTGTTCCAGGAAATCCTGCCAATTACCAGACATATTGCTTGCATAATCGTAGTTTTAAAATAAGTGTCTATCTCTACGTGCATCTTCCTTTTCTAAGATTTTAAGTTCTTTTTTTGGTAGTAATGTACCGCCAATTTGATTCTCTTGGTTGATTATGTAGCAAACGGGTTGCCAACAACCTGCTCGGCCGCTAAAATAAAATTAGGCTTTTTGTTTTTGTGGAAATGGCATTGATCATTTTACGATACTATTTGTCGAATATATTTATACAATATATTTATACACCTCAGCACTTTATTTTCCCTTGATTTGTTCTTAAATTTGACAGAAGTAATTCCTTTCATTAATCTATTCCTTTGTAGTTGAAATCAATCATCCAACTCTCGTATTTTGCTTAATAATACAATTTTAAAACTGTCATGTGGGTCCTTTAGGTGGGCGTTACTCTCTGTACCATCCACAGCTTATAATCTACTACCCACCTATCCTGTTATGAAATGTTAATAAGGCCTGGCCACACTGAAAGTAACTGGTACTAATTACTACCAATTAGGTTTTCTCCCAATCCTTCCAGTCAGTAAAACCGCTGCATTTGTCAACTGAGATTAGTATTTTCATATTCTTCATTTGACCAAATGAAAAAAATGGGGCGCCATCTGTAAAATCAAAGTATGCGTTGACAAAACCGCTGCATTTATCGACCAAGATTAAGATTTTAGTAGATGTCATGACTGTGTTGTGACAACATTATGTCATTCCTATTGTCATGTCAATATTTACACGTGCTTTATTTTACCGAATGAAAAATTGTGGCATATTCTGTAAAATCACGGTATAAGTCGGTAAAACTGCTGCGTTTACCGACCAAGATCGAGATTTTGGGAGATGATATGTCATTATTTTTGTACTTTTTATTTAACCAAATGCAAGTTTTGACGGCGTCGATAAAAATCGTGGCGCTTCTCGCCACGATTTCATAGACATATCATCTCTCCAAAAACATCTTTGCCCTGCATAACAGAAGTGAGAAGAAATCCTCTGATTTACTGATAAATGAACATTGCATACTCAGTTGTAGCAGCTAAAATTCCTAAGTCCCAAGCACCAAAACAACCTGCATCAGCAACAGCGCCTAGGTGGCCTCCACAACTTGCACCTTTGCCATCAAATTATAAACCTCCAAAAGTTCAACCAGCAAATAAACTAATGTCAGGTATTCAGTCAGTAAACCAGCCTTCCACTGTACAAACTCCTACACAAAACCAGCCAACAAGAGGAGAGAGAGGAGTGGCAGAAATTAGCTACCTATCAAACAGTACATTTTCTCATTGACAGCATCAATGAAATTGTACAAATGAAAAACAACCACACGAGAAAAGTCTTCAGTATACTACTTGGAACAGAAATATGGAAAACAGCAGTGTTGCAGCTGCAAATCATCAAACGAAACGTGGATATACCAACAAACCCAGGAATCATCTCTGAACTTCTATCAATCCAAACACTAAAGCTAACCCAAACAAAAGAGCAAGAAAACACTGCAGTAAAGGTAAATTGCCAGAAGATCAAGAGAAACTAAAAAAGAAACATACATGCCAGCTGGATGTTGTTTCACTGCAGGAAACTAACAGTTCTTCAGGTTAAGAAGATTTCCAGTTCGCAGCCAAAGAGAAACTAAACTCAACCAGTATGTCAGACAATTAAAATGAACTTCTCTCAAATATAAGTATTCTACAATGGAATGTAGTGTCTCTCAGCAAAATGAAGCTTTTGGAGATAATAGCTTTTATTTCAAGACATGAAGCAGATCTAATATGCCTCCAGGAAACTAACCTTCATAATATGAAAAAAAATTAAAACAAAAGGCTTTGAGACAACAGGAAGAAAGGGAGGTGGTGTAAGCCTGACGATAAGGAAAGGGATTCCACGCTCTCTAGTGGCTCCAAAGGGGCATCCTAACGAAGTTGATACACTTACATTTGAAATTCTACAAAATAAGGGAAAACTATTCAAAGTGGTCTCATTTTATACCCAAAATGGAAGGAATAATGTAGTTGAAGTAATTCAAGAAGTAACCTAAGATCATTAATCCATAGTTCTGGGGAAACTTAATGCCCACAGCTATCTATAGAAAGATAATAAAAGAAGTAACCTAAAATCATAAAACCATAGTTCTGGGAAATTTTTAAAACTAAATTTGATGGTTATTACTCCATATGGTCTAAAAGCTCACTACAACCCAAAAGAAAAAATGTTTGGAACAATAACCTGAGTTTTTGACAAAAACAAATATTAAGCTTGTACCAGAGTTGTAAACAGACCACTGTATCATTGTCACTCCTATTAGAGATGTTTCATTTACTCCAACCCCAGCAACATATTAATTCCTACATCGCAGAGCAGACTGGACAGTCTTCAAACAATTTCTTGAGGAAAAAGACTACCGTACTCAGAAATAAAGAGGCTACCTAGTTCGTCTGATATGGCCCAAGCCTTGACGAATAATCTCCTAGATGCTGCAGAGAAAGCAATATCCAGAAAGTCATCTGAACCATCTTTAAGATCTTACTTTAGGAAACCAAAGATATGGTGGAAAGGTACCACAGAAGTTACAGTAAAGGAAAATAAATAAGCAAGAAACCTTTTCAGAAGAACTAGGGCTCTGAAAGATTCGAAAGAGATGAAAAGAACAGTAGCAAAAGCCCACACAGTCATAGAAATGGCAAAAAGACAAGCAAGATCCTCCTTTGTTGAAAAATTAGACGCAAATACCCCCATAGCCCAAGCACATAATTTTATTAATAGAAGGTCGGCAAGGAGAATAGAAATAATTACAACATTTGAAATAAATGGTTCCTCAATTCCAGGTGACGAGCGTCAAGCAAATGTCCTTGCTGACATGTACCAAAAACAAAATCCAAGCACCAATCAGCCGTTCATTGGTCCGCAAATTATATGAAAAATACTGCGCAAAGAGGAACTAATTAGCCCCTTCTCAATGAATAAATTAAAGATGACTCTTGACATAGTAAATACGACGTAAGCATCCTGTTTCATGTATCCATGAAATAGGATACATTTGGGCAAAGGAAACAGGGGAAAAGTTCCATAAAATCTTGCTATTGCTGTATTATGAACTATGGCAGAAAAAGGATCTCCCAAGTATTTGAAAATAAGCTACCATTAAGTCAATTACGAAAAAAGATAAACCTCCAGAAAAACCCTCTTCTTGCACTTATTTCTCGGCTTTCAGTTCTTGGGAAAATAATCAAAAGATGATCCAAAAGAGACTGGAATGGCTTGCAGGGAAAAATAGCCTCTTCTCTTAAGGACTGGGCTTTAAGGCCCAGTTCAGTAATCAGTTCCCTTCTCGGGAACTGATTTCCAAATCAGCGCCGATTTTTAAAGAAATCGGCGTCGATTTGAGCTTGAAAAATTTTCGAATTTTTGGCGCCGATTTACAAAATCAGCGCTGATTTTCATCATGGTCATCACAAAAAATAGTGATACAAATAAATAGTCAGCCATAGATGTCTGTGGTGAAAGACTCCGCTACTGAGCTGAGAATTAAGGTGAGATCAATCATGCAACTATTAATAAACTCGAGTTAACAATTTGTGTTCATGATTTTTTTCTTACCGCTATCGTTTGTCCACTGATGCTGAAATCGGTTCCCGAAATCAGCTACGTGTGCCGAGCCCTTAAGTCACAATCAGGTTCTAGAAAGTGACTGTCAGCACTTGACAGAATCATGTGTCTTGAAGAAGCTATCTGAGCAGCCTTGGAGCAAGGCCAAACTGTAACAGTCTTATTGTTGGTCTTTGAAGACGAATACGGATATGTAGCCAAAGAGATGTTATGTGCAATCCTTTTTTCAATGGACTTCCTTCAGCCATTTATCCGTTCCGTTTGGAATTACCAAACCAGAATCTCCTCTTAGACCTTTGCTTTTCCTACTTATGATATAAGAATTTGACCTTTCAAGTTCAAAAGTATCGAAAAGGAAGTTTGTTGATGATGTCCCTATTTGGGAATACGGACGCTCAAGTGAAGGATCGACAACTACTCTACAAAAAGCCATATTATAGCTAGGTGCTTTCTATGGCACGAAGTCCCTTTCAGTATCAGCCATTAAAACGAAAGCAGCAATCTTCTATAATAAACAATAAGTCCGAATACCACAGCTTTACATGAAAGGCACATTAATTCAGCTTGAAGCTAACCCTGCAATTTTAGGATTAATCTTGGATTAATGGCTTGCATGGAATGCGTAAGTCGAAGCTGTGAAGCAGTCCTGGGTGAAAAGAATGCCAATCCTTAGACGACTTACTTCCCTCTCCTGGGCAGTTTCTACAAAAGTTCTTCTGGATTTTTATAAGAGGTTTTTCCATATTGGTGGAGCCTTACTATAACTTGTAGCTTACTTATACTACTATTTGGGCTTACTATGTGCTAGAGTTTGTTCTTTACCATAAAAATTCATAATGAACTATATCTAATCTTTATGGAAACTACCACTGCAACCGGGAAAAAATCACTGAAAGTTAGTTTGAATTTTTTTGTCAGTCAATGACTTAATTGATTAAAAATTTGTTTCTTACTATATCTAAATTAAAGTTCTCGGGCCTCAAGGATAGGTTCCATCAAATATATATATCACCTTGTGTTAGAATTCTTTGGCATATGAATGTTTGTTGGTGTGATTTTTAGTACTTTGGGCTTTGCATGTGACGATCTGAGTTCAATTCTCGGTGAAGACTTTTTATAACTTGTAGGATACTTATACTACCATGTAGTTACTATTGGCTAGATTTCGTTCTTTACCATAAACCATTTCTACAGCCACGATACCGATAAAAGTTTCGTGTAATAACGATCCCTTATGTAAAAACTTTTCAAAAGATGCTTGTATTATCTTAACTTTTAGTTATTATGTGTAAGATAGTATTTGACAATATTTAAATACTTAGGCTAGAGTTGGTTCTTTATTATAATTTTAATTACAAAAGGTTTTTAACCACATCCATTTACTTTAAAATGGGTCTTTAAATATCACTCTATGATGTTCCAGTGCCCCGCTATCTGAGTGGAACAGACGGGAAAAAAGATGCCGTTTATGGAGATATTGTAGTTTAAGCAACTTACCTTGTTTTTCAAGCCAATAGATTTCCCTCGTTATTTAAGCCACATACTAGGTTGCTAGTTTACCGCTGCAACCCGGAAACATTATTCAAGCCAAGAGACTGTAAGTTTTCCTATACAAGAGTTTTGAACATGGCGGTTCTAATAATATACTTTGTGTTTCGATCCTACACTATATTTAGAAGTTATAGGCGATTGCGTTTCTTAGGTTGGGACGTGATCGTTTCCTACATGGTTGCTAGCTATCGCTATAGCCAAGATCTTTATTAGAAAATTTATCATTTACTAATGGCAGGATTTCGTTTTTTAATATAATATAAACCCTGATTAGAAACAGTACTAAGATCAGTATGGCGCTTTACCCCAGATAAGTAACCTCTCAAAAAAGGCTTGTATTATCTTAACTTTTAGTTATTTCAGCTATATCCGGTAAAACTTACTTAGTCTCCATTTATACTTGGCTATGTCGATCCCTTGTGAAATTTTAATAACAAGCTACTACAGTGTTATAGAAAATGGATATTTTCATAACAAATTTTATTATTTCGAAAACTGTTGGTTTTAAATTACAAATGGTTTTTAACCACCTCAATATCCTTTAAAATGACCCATTAAACAACTCTTTACGATGTTCCACTGCCAAGCTATCTAAGGACAAAAAAAAGAGAGAAAAAACAAAAATAAATGCCGTTTATGCAGAATATCGTGGTTACAGCCACTTTTCTTGATATTCAAGCCAACATATTTTCTTGTTGTTCAAGCCAAGGGACGGTAAATTTCATATAAAGGGGTTTTGGACAAGCCGGTTTTAATAGCGTATATCATTATTTGATCTAATTTGAATTTTAGGGGTTATGGGCTATTTATTGTTTACTATGGGGCGTGATCGTCTCATACTAAGTTGCTAGCTACCACTGCAACCCGTATTAAAATGAGACATAAGACAACTCTAAACGATGTTACAGTGCCAAGCTATCTGAGGAGGAAAAGAAAGAAAAAAGAAGATGCCGTTTATGCAGATTATCATGGTTGCAGCCACGTTTCTTGATTTTCAAGCCAATATATATCCCTTTTAGTTAAAGCCAAGTGACGGTAAATTTCCTATATAGAGTTTTCGGACAAGCCGGTTCCAATAGTGTACTTCTTGTTTTCATCTGACTCTGTTTATAGGAGTTATGGGTTATTATATTTATTAGTTTTGGACGTGATCTTCTCTTACTAGTTTGCTAGCTACTGCTGCGACTCGGATCTTTCATAACACACAAGTTTTGGTAGCTTAGTGGGTAGAGCATAGGTCTCTTAATCCTAGCTTAGAAGCAATTTTGAAAATAATTTGCAACGGATATGAATGTCATATTTGGATTCAGGATGAAATTCTGATACTAGTGGTATATTTTTCCTTAAAAAAATGAATAATTCAAACTATTTAGTATTTTTCATATCAAATTACCGCTCAGCAAGATTTAGTATATTTCAGTTCAAATCGGAGTTTTCAGCAGATATTAGTATTTTTCAAATGGGATCGCCGCCATGAGGTTTCTGTAAAAAAAAGAAAATTGAAGAAACTTAAAGAAGCTTAGAAGTAATTTTGAAAATAATTTGTGACAGAAATGAATTTTGTATTTGGATTCAGGATGAAATTCTGATGCTAGTGGCAGCGTTGCCAATGCGGTAGAGTTGTACCGTTTTGGCACAATTTAGAGGTCTTGGTATAATGCGGTACATTTGAATTTTTTTTTTTTTTTGGTACAATCCAAATTTTAACATCGTTCATATCTCGTGAACAACGTTATTGGCGAAGTTGGTTTCGAAGATCTGTGCGAAATCATCAAGAAGTAGAAATTCTCGATAATAGTTGATGAAAGCAAAGACTTGAGTAACAAAAAGAGCCTGGTTATAGTTGTTCGGCATCTTGATCTGAATGGTGTTGATCGAGAAGACAGTTTTCCTGTAAGATACTCCTTCTTGTGACTTATAGAAGTTCAGCAATTTACAGCCTAAGATGTTTACTGGGCCATAACTAAACTACTTTTAAAAGAAATTGGAGCTCCAAAGGCAAACCTAATAGGATTTGCTGCAGACAATGCGTCAGTTATGATGGGGGAGCAAAGTGATGTTTAGGCTAAGCTGTCAGAAGCCTGCTCAAGTTTATTTGTACTTGGTTGTTCATGCCGTTCTACTCACATATGTGCTAGTGCTGCCGGCGAAGAATTGCCAAATAAATTTGTCGCAGCCCAAAACAGGCCAAGTGAGATTTTAGAATTGCACAAGTAAATGAAATTGAAACGATATTGAATTTTTAGACATATAGCAACTCGATGGTTGTCTAGACAAGCCGTTGTAGCTCGATATTTGGAGCAGTGGGATTGCTTGATTTTATTCTTCCGTGCGGAAAGTCTTAAAGATAGATAGATAGATAGATAGATAGATTTTACCTCATACAAATATAAACAAACACAAATAATTAAATAGACCCTACAGGGAGCTAAGCTCGAATAGAAGGCTAACAATTATGACAATGAGTTCAAATGCATCAAAAATAAAGATAAACCAAAAAACATCATAACATTTCGACGAAGAAGGACAAAGGAGGTTACCCCAGCACGGCAAAATCTAAAAACAATACTAAGAAACAAACTATCAAGAAGAATCTCCCCGTCATCAAAGGTTAATGATATATTCTACTAATTTAGTCTTTAAATGTGATCGGCTATTAATATTTGAAAATTTAGTATTTAATTTCAGCCGATTTGCTATAGAAGGGATTTGGTATCTTATTGAAAATTTATTTGTTTCACAATTAACCAAAGGGATTCTATACGCTCCAAAATAGCCGACGAAGAAGCGAGTGAAGGAATAGGGGTGGCAAGAATTTATGATTCATAAAAATAACTTACCGGAGACTGAATTTCATAATGCCAGAGCGATAATTGCAAATCCTTAAGTTGATTAAGGTTTAGTATATGAAGAAAAAAAATTAAGTTTTTGTTTCAGAAAGATTTTGAAGTCGTGCAGGACGATAAAAGAAAGTACCAAGGATTCTTACGGCTTTATTTTGCAATGTCCCGAGGGGTTTTAAATACATTAGGAAATGTATTTAAGTAAACCTAGAAACAACTAACTCATCAATCCCAACTTTAGCAACTCCTTGCTTAGATCTCCCAAAAACCATAAATTCTGTCTTAGACAAATTGAGAACTAAGCGACTACAAGAAAACCACTGGATAACTGAATTCATTTCAGACGCCATATTCTCGATCAATAATGAAGGGTTTTAGCTTCAACAGATACCACTGTATCATCTGCAAACATAACTGCTAGGCTATCCTTATAGGATAGACAATTTGGGAGATCATTTATATATATATATATATATATATATATAAATATATATATATATATATATATATATATATATATATATATATATATATATATATCAAAAATAGTAATGGTCCAAGTATAGATCCCTGGGGCACTCCAATATCAACCATGGAGTTCGGCTGAGATAGACGGCCTTGTAGCTCTACTTGGAATCCGCGATTTCTGTAGATATAACTTTATTAAATCCAATGCCGTTCCAAGAATTCCAGAGTTATTCAAATTTTCAAACAAAATGGAATGATTTAGAGTATCAAATGCTTTTTTTATATTGTAGAAAATGCATGATGCATAATTACCATTATTCAGTTGAAAGTCCCTCCAAACTTAATGAATTACCTCTATTTAAACCTACTAAATTTTATTTGAATTCATCAAAACAAACTGGGGTCAAAAATATTTTTGTATCCTCTGATTAAAGAATGTATTCTTTATATGAATTAAATAAAAAAAAACTAGTTTTTTAAACTGAAAGTAAGGAGCGACATTAAAACTTAAAACGAACAGAAATTATTCCGTGTATGAAAAAGGCTGTCCCCTCCTCAATACATCGCTCTTTACGCTAAAGTTTTTTATTGTTTATAAATAAAGTTGTGTGACAGGTTCAAACTTTAGCATTAAGAGCGAGGTATTGAGGACGGGACAGCCCCTTTCATATAAGGAATAATTTCTGTTCGTTTTAAGTTTTAATGTCGCTCCTTACTTTCTGTTGAAATAACTAGTTTTTTTATATTTAACTTCTGAACGTTTTTAAATTAATGTAGCTTTGATTTTGGCTCACCGTACATGAATAATTAAAACGAAATTTGTATATCAATTTTACTTTTTTGGCTAAATGGCTTTCTCGAAATTTTGTTCTGACGTAACTTGCAAATTAACTTACGTAACGAACTTCTGTATTTGTATGTTTTATTACGTATATTAGGGAGTTTGCCCCCTAGTCGATGCCTTGCTCTTTACGCTAAAGTTCGAATTTTATTCCAGTCGCAAACCCCTGAATCACAAAGGCCGGTTAATTAGAATAGATAGCTCTTTTGAAAGTACTAAAAAAAAACTTTAGCGAAAAAGGCGAGGTATTGACTAGGGGGCGAACCCCTCATATACTTAATAATTTCTGTTCGTTTTAAGTTTTAATGATGTTTCTTACTTTCAGTTGAAAAAACTAGTTTTTTTATTTAATTTCTGAGCGTTTTTAAATAATGCTGTGAAATCCGGCGCCCCCTTCATAGAAATGTCCCGTCCCCCATGGAAACATCCTCCCTGGCAGGATTCTCCCTCGTAACCCCCTCCTAAGCCCTCCCCCATCAGAAAAATCCGTCCTGAAACGTCTTTATGCTTCGCATTAACAAATACTATATTTAAACAATGGACAAAGTTCATAATTTGCAGCCCTTCTCCCGGGAACTGTGGGGGATTAAGTCATCCTCTAAGACATACTTATTAGACTTTTGACTATGCTGAACAAAATGGATATCTCAAAATTTTGATTGGGTGACTTTGGGAAAAAATTAGCGTGGGAGGGGGCCAAGTTGCCCTCCAATTTTTTTGGTCAATTAAAAAGGGCACTAGAACTTTTAATTTCCGTTCAAATGAGCCCTCTTACGATATTCTAGGACTACTGGATCGATACGATCACCGCTTGGAAAAATAAACACGCATCCGTGATCTTTCTTCTGACAAAAAATACAAAATTCCACATTTTTGCAGATAGGAGCTTGAAACTTCCGCAGTAGGGTCTTCTGATACACTGAATCTGATGGTGTGATTTTCATTAAAGTTCTATGACTTTTTGGGGTTGCTTCCCTTTTTTCGGAAATATGGCAAATTTTCTCAGGCCCGTAACTTTTGATAGGTACAAATAAACTTAATGAAACTTATATATTTGAAATCAGCATAAAATTTTGATTCTAGTGATGCATCTATGGATATTAAAATCCAGTTTTTAGAGTTTCGGTTACTATTGAGCCGGGTCGCTCTTTACTTACAGTTCGTTACCACGAACTGTTTGATGAGCTGAAGTCGAGCCAAGACCACGAGTAACATCAGAACCAATACTAGCAAAATGAGCACTGAAAGATTCCGCAATAGTCCATGTCCTTTGATTCAAGACCATTTTTATCTATTAATAAAAAGATATCTATTATTAAAGAGGCCAACAAGCCAGGGAAGGCCACTGCCATAGTAAAAAAATCTTCTGTCAGCGGTTTTCAAGGCTTACTTTGCCTTCCTGGTGTATATTTTGAAGTATATCGAAGATCTAAACAAGCAATTTCAGGCAGAATACACCCAGATTCATCTTGTCTATAATCTTTTGGCTGAAGTGCACAAGAAAATAGTATCCCACTTTTTGTTACCTAGTTATACCAAAGAAAGTGATTGCCGCCTCATAAACCCACATCATACCAGCTACTACGTCGATGTCAACGACGTTGAATGTGGGGACCGAATGGAAGTGATTTTTGCCAAAGAAAAGGTATCTCTATCTACTGCAGTTGAGTTTAAAAAAGAGTGTAGGAAATTTTTGAACCTGCTCTGTGATGAGATGAGAAAGCGTTTTTTCAACACCATGTATTCATTGGTAAGAAACTTTGATAGGCTTCATCCACGCAATGCTATGGGAGTAGAGTAATAATAGCCAAACATGGCACCGCTTCTGGCTCAGTTTCCGAATTTAATGAGTGACAACAGCCGGGAAGATATCATTTAAGAGTGAGAGAGATTACCCTTTTGCTCTGAGCTTGGTACTTCGATTGACTTATATACTGCTGTGTTTTGGTCTCGAATTTACAGGCAAAAATATGTTAATGGGTCAAAGCGTTTTCCTCTGCTCGGGCGTTTCACTTTAAGCCTACTTGTTCTCTCACACGCTTCCGCTGCTGCTGAGCAAACTTTCTCAGCTTTCAATCTGAACAAAACCAGCATTAGAAATCGTCTCGATTTCACCACCTTGAACGGGCTTCTTAGTGCAAAACGAATCGTCTCAAGTAATTGGAAACCACCCTTGAAAATGGTTCTTCATCAAAAGTGGAAAAACTGTGGAAGGGGATTTGAAAAAGCTGGGCTACAAGAAGAAACAGCAAAAAAGAAAAAATGACCAACTAGCACAAATGTTCCTCTTCTTCTTTTTTTTATTTTACAGTTTTTTTTACCTTTATACGGTTGAACCTGATTTTTTGTGCAATATAGTAAAAATACTTCTGTTAAATTAATTTAGTTCTGATTAGTAGAATCAGCCAAGAACTTCTATAGGATGACCACTGAATTATGTGGTCAACGCGTAACTCGCCGGTGGGCAGCCTAGTCCGTGGACCCATGGGAATCTGTGGTGTTAGCCACTTTCATAGCGTGACTGCTGATGTTTTGTTTGTAGCTTCGGGCGCTCGTTACTCATACTAAAGGTGGATTATAAACTGTTGACACTACGGTATTGGCCATCTTCCTTTATCCATTATTCGTCTTAATGGCAAAAATATTGAAAGAAAGGCTTACCCCTAACAATCAGATTAGAAAATGCTTTCAGAAAAGTTTTAATGGAACCTTCTTCGAAAATGCTTTTAGCGGTTTGGGTCTGCTATTTTGTCAAGCTGAGAATGTCTATAGAAGCCATTCTTCATATTTAAAGTTATGAGGTTGCTACTGCCTTGGGTTTATTTTTCCTGCTCTTGCCCTAGATTGTTTTCTCAGTTTTCAGCGAAATCAATTAAACATAGCTACCGGCGAGCATCGCTAAGCGACGCGAGTGTCGAATTTTTAACCTACTGGTCAAATGGCACAAATTAATCTCTTGTGGTACAACTTTAAGGGCGGTTTTCGTGAGATTCCTGGAAACACTTTCCTGCTCGGCCGCTCGTCTCGAAAACTGCTGGAAAGCAAAAACGAGAAACTGGAGTGCGAAAACTAGTGGATTACGACTAGAATCTATAGGAATACGTCTGTTTTAGCGTTTGATTGGCTGAATATTTGAATTGAAGAATTAAAATTAAATATCTGCATTGAAAATTCGAATATTTTAGAATGGATGTAAGTAATTCAAATATAAAGGGTCATGGCTTATACAAAAGTCAACTTACCAAAGTCGTAGGGATCGGGCTTCGTCTTCTGGTTTTTCTGGAATCCTGGCTTTCCAATTTATGGTTTCCAAGATAATAGAAACCCAGATTCTGGAAATTCTGGGAAGTGAAGCCCCAATCAATGTATTGCTTCATGAGCCCTAACTTAAACATAGAGCTTTGTTTCTACCCGAACTTTTGAGTGGTAGCAGGACAGTATTGCAAAAGCAACAACCAAACCACTAATTTGTATTGCCTTTCTTTTCTCCCTCAGATGGATAACAATCTATATGGAAACCATACATCAGTGTTAACTGGGTAAATATATAAATATTCATATAATTTAGACAGGAAAAAGTGAATACATCACTTGCTACCTTTTTTATTCTCTTTTAAATGAAGTAATCACTTCTGGGGCAAGGAAAAAACCCATAGCACCCTTAAGTTTTTAAATGGGTTTCTATGTGTTTTTTTATGGGTTCCTAAAAAGTGCCCGGCGAGAAAAATTTGCCATTTGTAGTTGATTCAGGAACAGTAATTATTATTTTCATTATTTCTTATTAGTCAAATGTTAATTTGAAATCCATTTACAGGAATTTTTTAAGATCTTCAAACCCCTTGACAGTGACATTGGTTTCACTGTGATGTCATTTACAAAGTGCTTCTGTCTCTTTAGAAGCTCCTGCAAATTTGTTTTTAAAATAGCATTTGACTAACAAAAGCTAATGAAGATAGTAATTACCATTCGTCAATCAGCTAAAATGCATGTTTCTTCTCACTTAATAGTTGCTTTAGAAATAGATTTTTCTAAATTGTTATTACTATGGGCTCTTTTAGCCACTAAAAGGGCTCAAAGAGGAATTCAATCCGAGCAATTATTGAATTCAGAAAGAGCATAAGAAAGGAATCAAATATTGTGTTCAATATTTCCCTAGCTAAGTTAAATTAATATGTATATATTTATCTTTAGCTAAGCCTCTTTTTTGTTTAGATGTCTGCTGTGAATACATTTATGCCGTATTTGTTAACTAGTGCACTTGCTGGTTTTTCTCCAAAATGCTTATTTGTTGTTGTTTCTTCATTTAAACATAGCGTACATTTTTTATCTCTGGTGGTGTTTCAGTTCTCTGTTTGTTTCATTTGATGTTTTGTTGACCGGCAAACTGAGAAAGAATGGAAATATGATCGTTTTTATTCACAGTTCTCTTGCAAAGAGGCAGAGAACTGGCTCATAAAGTCAGTCTGGTCTCTGTTTAAATAAAGAAACAAAACAATTTACATGGAACAAAAATGTGATAAAGAAGAGTGTAATGAATTATTGAATGCTAGTTTGTTTCTCTTTTTTATTCAACTTGATAAAGTAGTTATTTCTGCATCATCGCACATTTAGAAGTGCATTTCCATCTATTCTACCAGAAAATCTACCAAAACGAGTTAGAGTAAGGCAATATGTTTTTTTTTTTATGTCCAGTAGTCAAACCAGAGACCCCAGAAATGAAAAAGGGAATTATGACTACAAATATATACCGCACCTATAGAAGATGCCTTTTTCTGCACCGCAGGAGATTGAACATTGGAGAATTGGTCAGGGATCAGACAGGAACTGTAAGGCACATCAAAGGTGGACAAAATAAGCTGGAATTCAAAAATTTATGCTGTTTTAATTTTATTTCGTCCTGTTTCAATTGTATTTTGTTGGAACCGACAGTATTTGCTTTATGGTTCATCAGATGCCGGCTATGTGCATTGGGGTACTAAAATCATTAGAAATACGACTATCACTGGTCCATCTTCTAGGGGCAGTTTTCACCTTCTTCTTTCACACTTTATTTGACCGCCAAAGAACAGTTTTCTCCAGATTCCCAGAAATTTTTCTACTGGGTCGCAAGACTAAAGTCTCTTAGATGAAGTGAATGGTTTTAATCTGGACCATGCTCTACTCAGGTTATAAGGATTTGGCTGCGTATACCCTTGACTGAAAGAGGATTTTTTTTTTTTTTTTTTTTTTTACTGGAAACTTTACATCGAGAATTACGAAAGAATAAGGCTTCTTTATGTGGTTTCAATTTTTGATCCTAGGTAAGAACTAAAAAATCTCATTGGACCTTGTTATTTCAGGAACCTTGAATCCTAGCTATAGCAGGGTGTCTTTATACACTGGTGTTGTAAATCCTTGCCAAAGCAAGGTATTTTGAAAAGCAAAGGTCCTCTAAAATCTCTAGGTCCAAACTGCGTAATCCAAGCTGATTCTATCCTATCCTTCTATGTATAATTGTATTCGACTCAACGCAGAGGCTGTATTTACCTTAATTTCCTCATCCTGGGTTTTGAGTCAGTGAAGCCGGTCCAAAAAAAGAATTCCTAGGTACACTTTTTATTCCCGCTTTTTGGAGCTCAATATCACTTCTTTTTTGTTTCTATCATAACTAAAATATCTTTTTTCAGTAACTAGGCTCCCAGAATTTGGACTTTTAAATTCCCTTTTTGAGGGAGATTTTCGTCTGATGTCAAATTCCAGAACGTATGCAAAAGAAAAGTCAAAACAATATATAAAAGCCCAGATTCCAGAAATTCTGGTAGGTGAAACCACAGCTTAAATGTTTGTTTCTCATTAACATTTTTCTTCTAGGATATGGAAATGGCCTGTTTTTCCGCCTCAACGGTTGCCATAAAACTTATTGACCTTCAGTCGGGTTTATCCAGCAGCTCAGATGATGAGGAGAATTTGATTATAAGGAAAAGAAGAAAGAGAAAGATGTTCCTCTTAAATTGTATTGCAGCCCGCGATGCTGGCAATATGCGGGATGAACACATGAAACTGTCAGGATATTTCACAAATGTGATTCCGAAAATGACGGACTGGGAGTTTTGGAGAAACTTTAGGATGAACAGGGAGACTCTCACTGTTTTTGTCGATTTTTTAGAACCACATCTAAGCAAAAATTATTCTGGTGGCAATGATCCAATTGAGCCTGCTGAGGCTGCCCTTATTTATCTTTCATACGTTGGGAGCCAAGTGTTTCTCAGAGAGTTAGCTGTAAAGTTTGGACGATCAAAAAGTGGAGTAAGAAAAGCTATTTTTCTTGTTACTGATATTATTGTGAAACATGGAGTAAAAAAGTACATCAAGTGGCCCCAGCAACCAGATACATCTGAAGTTGTTGAACTATTTCGTGAGAAAAGCCGTCTACCAGGCATCATAGGTGCCATTGACGGCTGTCATTTAAGAGTTGAACCTCCAAGCAAAGACCAACTGTCATTCGTAAACAGAAAACTCTTCCTCTCTCTTGTTTTACTTGGTGTTGTATTGCCAAATAGATTATTTTCTTATGTGTCAGTTGGCATGCCAGGGTCTTCACATGATGCAAAATGTTTGAAATGGTCAATTTTATGGAGGAAAATTCATCAGAGAAAGAAAGACTATTTCTCCACTGCAGATTTTCATATAATTGGAGACTCAGCTTTCCCCTGTCTTGACTGGCTAATTCCTGTGCTAAAACCTACATTGGCAGACACGGACCAAAAGAAAAGGTTCAACAAGAGGATGTCAGCTGGAAGAGCGATTGTAGAGAACTGCTTTGGAGATTTGCTGAACATATTTAGAAGACTGCGCTTCATCAAAACGAATGAGGTCAAATATGCAACTGCCATCGCAATGTCCGCATGTGTTATTCATAACATGTGCCTGATAAACGGTGACACAACCCTACTTCCCACCGAAGGAAGCAATTTGACACAGACGTGAATCCACGAGAGTGCAGTTGTCTCTGTTCCTTCTGATGCTGGTACTAGGAAAAGAAAGATGTTAATTGCAAGCTGTTGAGCTTTATTTTTTCATTTTATGTAATTTTAAGTAAAAAAAAGCAAGCTCATGAACAGCTTTTTTGTCAGACCCACATTCTTTTCAACATCAAAACGCTTCATCAAAACGAATGAGGTCAAATATGCAACTGCCATCGCAATGTCCGCATGTGTTATTCATAACATGTGCCTGATAAACGGTGACACAACCCTACTTCCCACCGAAGGAAGCAATTTGACACAGACGTGAATCCACGAGAGTGCAGTTGTCTCTGTTCCTTCTGATGCTGGTACTAGGAAAAGAAAGATGTTAATTGCAAGCTGTTGAGCTTTATTTTTTCATTTTATGTAATTTTAAGTAAAAAAAAGCAAGCTCATGAACAGCTTTTTTGTCAGACCCACATCCTTTTCAACATCAAAACCATATATTAAACCCTTAGAGCCAGTCTCCACTTAGTCTTTTCTGCAAAAAAGGATCTGGCAGAAATAGGCACACTTTTGATTTTTTTTTCTGCCAATTAAATAAAAAGAAGGGGGGAATGGAATAGTTGTCTTCATGGTGAAATATTTATTTCCAGTTTTGCAGAAAATACCCAATGTAAACTGGCTTCAAAGCATGTTTGAGAGAAACAGAGTTATATTTGTAGTCTATAAATAGTGATACCTACATTTAGACCAAAGATCTCTGAGATACAAATATATTGCTATTATCCCATTATTGACTATCATTGTCTTTTATGCCTAGCCCAACAAGCAGGCTTTCATGAACAGCGTATTACCAGCCAGCCAGTAAGAGTGCATGGATATAGCAAGCAGTCAATGGCAATGCACTGGCCTAGCTCTGTTAGATCAAGCTTTGAGATTTCCAAGTGCAAAGAACACGGAGGTGAAGCAACAAAAGAAAAGGTACTTACACTAAATTTCTCAATACAAAATATGTGCTGAGCAAAGCAAAGTTATTCGTGTTTTTTTTCAGGCCTGCTTTAGGAAAAACAGACTTCCCAAATTCAAATTCCCCTCTTATGCCTAGGTGATAATATATAGTGCTACAAGAACTGATAAGATATCTATTTTAAGTAATTAAGTATCAAAATCAAACTAATTTGAAAACCAAATATAAGACTCTTCTAAAACTAGTAATTCAGCTATGTCGTAGCCTATAACGTCTATACTAAATTTCTAAGTTAAGATATTTCTTCACCTCTTAAAACAGAAACATGACTTATTTTCAAACATGAAAACAGTGGAATGTAAAAAAAAAAAATTAACACAAAATGCATATTCCAATAAGCTTTGTAAATCAATCATCACCATGCCTTTTTTTCATATTTTGAACAAGTTGTTGCATAGACTTGGCAATATCTCTTGATTCTTCTAGAACTTCTTCATGTCTTTTCTTCTTATTTTCTTCCTTTTCTTTTGCTTGCTGAAGAATCAGGTCTTGCAATATTTTCTCCTCTTCACTGCACTTTTTTGAAGTTTTTATCTCCATCACAATTTCACTCACAACTTCTTTTTTTGTTGCTGGTGTTTTTAACCAAACTTTTTTCATTTTTTTTCGTGTTTGCAGTCTTCAAATCAAATTTTGAAAATTCGAATTCTGTCTCTTGTTCACTTAGAATCTCATCTGAAGATTTTGGATCATCAATGCTATCTAAAACATACTTTGGTAGATATGAATCCTTGTCTTTCTCAATGTCATAGACATCTTCAAAATGTGCTGGCTTTTTCTTAGAGTCAGCTCTTGTTTCTTTGGAATTTTTCTCAAATTTCAAATTAGCCTGCTTCAACGAATTGTACTGCTTTCTGCATTTCTCTGCAGATTCCTTGATAGATTCAGGCAAGCAGAACCCATTTTCCTTCTTTTCTTTTGCTATGTCCATCCAAACGTACACTTTTTTTTGTAACTTTATCTCTCAATCGTGACTGGACACTGTCTCTTTTTACAATAGACAGAAGCAGCTCTCTTGCCTTTTTGTCTGTGTCTGCTGCAGACTTAGTTCTACTACCAATCCAAATAATTTCTGCAGGAAGAGATGGTGGTTCTTTAGCCCCCAATTCTGCTGAGGGTGATTCTGCAGAACCCAATTCGATGGAACCTAATTCTGTGGATGAAAGCAGTTCAACCACCACAATAACTCCCTTGTCTTTCAAATAATCTCTCCAACTGTCTGGTAGTTCATTGTAGTACAGTGCCCATACAGCACCATCTGAAAATAAAATACGTTAGGAGCTGATTTGCAATTGCACCAGGTTACATACAAAGTAATCTGAAAGATTGATACTCACAAAAAAGTGAGCAGATTTATATGCCTCAGAGTTTGAAAATGGAAACTGTTGCAAACCCAATCCCACATAGTGACTGGATATAATGGCATCAAGGGTCCAAATGCAGTTTCATATATCAGATTTTTAACATCTCAAAAAGCTAGCCCTCTCTTGGGAAATTATACTAATATAAGTTTTAATAGTGTCTAGGATTTTTGACAATTAAAAACTACAGGTTCTGGAATGAGGTAAAAGAATAGCAGCATATCAGATACTTGTAAGTACCTGGCACCAGGAATGAATCCAGGAATAAAAAAAAAACGCTATCACCACCGTTTTTTTTATTCTAAGTCTTCAAATAACAGTTCAATAGGGGAAATTATTTTTATTAAACAATTAACCACAACAAAACAATTCCTGAATGTTTTGGTCACATATACAGTGGCTGTCATCAGCAGGTTAACTGAAATAATACAAATATCATTGATATTTATACAAAACAAAACTTCATTACACATTAATTGATGCTTTTATTTTATCCAAAGCAGTAATATATGCAAATATTTTTGGTTTCCTTGTTTCTGTAAAATTGATAACATCTTTAGACAAAGGTTCATTATCAAGTAAACAATGGTCATTGGTACTGAGTGTGGTCTTTGTAAATATTGAATTCTAATGTCCTGACATTGTAGGAAAAATTAAAAGGGCTAGGGAGAATCTAACAATTTGGGTATTTTTTATAATAGTGCATTAGGAAACCTATTAAATGCAATACTGTCAATACACATAGAGCACAAAAAAGAAAAAGAAAATAAATGTTTTGCCAATTCCTAAATCAAATTTCTACTATATAAAAAATAACTCAATAAGTCCCAAGGGTGACACATATTGGGCATATTGTTTATTCTAAATTTCAACTTCATTCATTGTTTTCAAACAAAAAGCTTTGTCTTTTTTTAATTATTTTTTTATATATATGGAATAAACCTAACATAAATATTTGTCTAACTTAGGCAATGAAACTCTAGAGTTCAATAAGAGTATCTCTGTAAAAAAAATTAGGCAATAAATTCCTGCTTCCCTAAAATTTTATTTCTAACCAATCTTAGTATATTAAACTAGCTGTTTTTTAAATTTAACTCTGAAGCAGAAATTTAGCCAATTTGGACTAGTGATACCCCATTAAAAAAAAAATCATATAACAAACTATCCCATGAGATAAAGGCCTTATATGACTTTGTCACATTGATAAAAAGTTTGGTGGGTAAATAAAAGTTCAAATAGGGATAAATTGTCATGGATAGGCAGTGTGGTCTTTAAAATCAGAGGATGTTTCATCGCAAGCATATTTGACAATTTACAGACAAAAAATTCAATTATTTTTAGGAAAATAACATACAAGAATTTAATTTTTTCCAGCAAATAGTTGTATTTGAAAACAAGGTTCTTTGTTTTCACTTCAGACAAAGTCCCATTTTGTTGCCTAATGCAACTGTATCAATAGCCACCTGCATTTCAAGCTCTTTTCAAAAGCACAAAGAAATTATCTGTCTAGTTACTTTTGGCGGTTAAGTTACTATTCCTTAATCAAACTTAAATGATTTTTTTTTAATAGACATTTTTTCTTTCAAATCTCACCTTTTTACAAGATTGGGAGGGGGATCATACAAGAAGGAGGATTAGAAACTGACTATTAATGTTTCAGAGCACATATGTTAAAATGGGGCTTTTTGTGCTTCTCAAGCTCTCCACTCTAGAAATGGCACCAAAATTACATATGGTGATCTCAATGGTGCCCTTTTCACTTCACTATTTCACTACTTATATGGGCCTCTGGCTGTTTTTCAGATTTCCTGAAAAAGATGGTACTGGTGCATTATATATAACACAGCGTAGATTGCACAAGGAAATACAAATGGAAACCTGTCAAATGGGTATTTGCAAGAGATAATGGATTGCAAAGTGTGATTTCTTATTGTTTTTACAATATTTAAACTGTTGTTTTTGGGGTTTAGGGGGGGGGGGAGGGGGAAGGTACCTAGGTTAGGTTAAGTATTTAATATATGCTATGCTTTACCCGCCACCCCCTGCCTAATTTGCAAATATATAGCCCAAATTTGTTTCTAAACTATTATATTTTCATCCTATTTTATTTCATTAGCATTAACCAAACTTGACTTCTTTTGTGTGCTATGCATAATGCACCAGTACCCAAAAAATATCAGCCCTAAACTTCTACTGGCCTATTTGACAAACCAACATAATAGATATCACACCTTAATCACCTTTATATGAAGAATTTTTTCACTAGACCATTTTTGTGGGGGTAAAGTAAAGTTAAGTCTTCAAGGACTTATATAAGGTTTTTTTAAGTAACTTTAAAGTTTGTATTGTGTTTCTTTCTAAGAAGGAGTAATTCTGCATTGTTAATTCCTAAGCTACTTGAGTAGCTCAGCACTCTGTGAAAGAGTATTCAGACCCAGTAAAATTCTAGTTTAGCTACATTTTGCTATCTTGGAGAGGGGCTAGATTATGAAAATGAAACTTTCAGTAATGAATCCATGGCCAAAAATAAGCTCAGAGAAGTTATAACCAAGCTTCAATATCAACCCCCCTCTGATTTCCAAGTCTTAGAAATTTGCCTACTTGACAGGTCCATCACCAATTGGAATTCTGACATAACAACATTTTCACTTAATTTCCAGTTTTGGGTTTCTCTTTCTCTGGTTTGAGTCTTAAGAATGCAATCCCTGTAAACTAAATAGAATTTTAAGCCATAGGCTAACAATGTTTTTCTTTCTTCCAAATTTAGGAGATGTATTTGCAAATCTTTGAACCCTCATAAATTGGGTTTGAGCAAAGTTTTGAAGCTGAAAACAGTTTTCTTGTACTTTATTTAAGCACAAGAACAATTTTAGAAGGTTTCACTTTTGGTAAAATTCTAGTTTAACTACTTTTACTATCTTGGAAAGGGGTCATGATAGGAAAATTAAACTTTTAGGGATAGGTCTACAGACTAAAGTATGTTCCAGGATGGTATTTTGAAGTACCTATCTCCACTCCTTCTCCCTCTAGAGGGCAGTGACCTCTCATGATCTTTAAAAATCTTTGTCTAATAAAAGTAAAACCATTCGAAATACAACTTTTGCTTACTTGAAACAAAACAAAATTGTTTCAACATCATAACTTTGTTCATCTCAATTTTTGGGGTTTCAAAAATTTACCAATACATATCATAATTTTAGAAAATAAACCACTGATTTGGCTTAAAATTCTACTCAGAGAACAGGAATTGAATTTTCAGAACTAAAACTAGAGAAAAAGAAACTGATAACTGAAGATTAAGGCAAAATGCTGTTTTGTCAAAATATTTCAATAGTTAAAGTAGTCATAGCCTACCTGTCAATTGGGCAAATTTCTAAGACTTAGAAATCAGAAGTGGGCTAACATGGAAGCTTGGCAGTAGCATCAAGAGGGAGAAGGAGCAGAGGTAGGTTCCTTAAAATAGCCTACCTTCCAAGGGCATACTTAAGTCTGTAGATCAATCCCTGAAAATTTCCTTTTCCTAACCTAGCCCCTTTCCAAGAAAGCAAAAAGTAGCTAAACGAAAATTTTAGCAGCATTTTTTTTATTTGGGATGCACCTTTCCCCTTCTTTTCATTATTTACCAGAGCCTAAGGCATTTACCTTTCAAAAGTTAATAACATCCTTCAAACATGATTTCACACACACTCTATCATACAATAGCAGTTACAGAAAGTCAACTAAAGCAGGCTAGTAGGAGTTCAAGGAGTGACCACATAGGAGAAAAAATACATGATGTTGATTGTAGTTCAACTAAGGTTAACTAAAGTTCAAGGTCCAATGCTAAGCAAATTATAAGCTTTCTAGCTTACCTGTATTTTGGAAGAGGAACTGGCCCTTTTCATTTGTGCCAATGTATTTTAAAAAAAAATTATATACATTTCCAGTTCCAGAATTTGTATGAGGGTGAAATGAATTTCAGCCCCTCCCTCTATATATGCCCATTCAGGGTTCGGCTAGGTTAGGTATATACAGGGGGGGGGGGGGCTGAAATTAATTTACAATAGAAATGATTTATATATTCTTAATAAGCATAAAAAAAGGCATAGAATGGTGTATTCACTTTATTTGAAACTAAGTAATATGAATTGGTGTATATTAACCACAAAAATTGCATTTTCAGAACTAAAGCCATGTAAAAAGAAACCAATAACTTAAAATTAAGGTAAAATATTGTTTTGTTAAAATTTCAACAGGTAGCCTATAGACCTGTCATGTAGACAAATTTCAGGACCCTCTGGAGGGAGAAGGAGTGGAGGTAGCCTAGGTACTTCAAAATACCTTTTTGGGACACACTTTAGCCTATAGACCCATCCCTGAAAGTTTCATTTTCCTAACCCCTTTACCAAGATAGCCAAAAGTAGATAAAGTAGAATTTTACCAGTTTAGCCTATATTCAAACTATAAAACTACACCCAACCCAAAAAACCTGCTGATGTAGGCTAACTAAAATATCCTTTGGGGATAAGTTGTGTCAAAAGTTTGTGACTACATCATCAATTCCAAATATTTCCTCTACTGGTCAGTGGCCTTGACTAAAATATTTACTGGAACTTATACACAGAAAGTTATTCGGAATGCAATAAATGAGTCTCAAGCTAAAATTTTTCAAATTCTTGGTCCTAATTTTTTCCATCTGAATAAGAACTTAGTTACTTCAAAATCGTTCCAGCTGAATGTAAAATTTAAGTAACTTCTGTAGTAACTTTAAAGTTACTTGATTTTTCAGCTGGAACACCCCCATGGACTACCATGCAGTCCTTTCACCCCTCTTCTTCTTCTAATTCACAGCAGGCGGGCTATTCAGTTGGTACTATTTAGCCCTCTTCTTATTGCTTCACTCTGTGGGCTACAGAGCTACTGTCTTAGTTGTCTCTTATTTATTAGATATTCTCAGATATCTTTCAGTAGATCTTTTGACTCAAGAAGTTCAAATATAAAATGATAGATATCGATTTCTGTGCTCTGTGTGCAGGTATAGTTGGCTAGGCTCTTGGCTGATAGTGAGATTCTGTGGTGTTTGAAGCATTTTAACAGTTTACAAAGCAAGGTATGTTGTACAGACGTCAACATATTACATTCAAATAGGCAATGGTCAATTGTTTCATTATTCATATTACAATGCCTTCAAAGAGGGGACATGGGAATTGAACCACTTGAATTAGAAAACTTATATGAGAATGCAAGGAAATTTAGTCCATTTGTTCCAGAACGAATTCTATGATAAATTTTAGAAAGATACTTATTGGGAAAGGGTGAAAGGATAGAATTAGTTTTATTAAAATTAATATCTGATAGCCTCCATCGGTAAATTTCTCTAATTGGGATTGATCTCCCACTTGGCTGGTCAATATTTGTAGCATTTTTTGCTATTTCATCAACCTGATGATTACCACTTATGCCAGAGTGGCTAGGAATGTACTGAAAATAAGTTTTTATGTCACTTGAAGCAAGATTATCAATAATACTGAGACAATGATAAGTGTCAATGTCCAACTTATATTGAAGAGCTGAGGCCAGCAACTCAAATTTTTGAGCTGATTTCGATTTCGCCTTTTGATTCCCCTTTAATTTCGTATCGTCAATCCTTCTTTTTCTTCAGCTCAGTTATGTTTTTAGAAATGGTCAGCAGTAATTCTATATCTTTGTAAAAGCAGCACCTGAAAAATAAAAATACACTCCACTAGGCATGTCATTTGAAAGCCATTATTTTGATGATGGGTTTTGGTAAGCGCGAGTACCTGAGCTACCTGTCCCCAGCAATTTAAGGCCAATAGGCCGGCTGATACCAGTACCGCACTTCCTACTCCTTCTCGCTCTCTTCTGCACTGTAGAATTCTATCAATGTTCCATTGTCGCCTTCATGATCTGGATCATCAAGTTATAGATTGGTCTTTCAGTGTTAGGATGTTGTTTTAAATTGATGATAGTATCAAATGTTTTTGGAACACCCATTTTCTGGCAGCTTAACATAATCTTTGTGATTTGTGGTGCCAGTGCCGAACACTCAAAAAAGATATCTTGGGGGGTTTCCACTGATGTTTTACACCACCTACAGAGTGGTGAATGATGGAGATTCCATTGTAATCGAAGAGGATTCAGCAACGGGTATCCAGATTTTAACCTGTAATACCACACCGAATCCTCCCTTGATTGAAATGGGGAATACAGGAATGGGGTGTACTTTGTTTTTCCACGATGTTTTATAATGTCTCGAAGGTTCCCAAGTTTTGAGTCTGGAGGGGCGCAAGCATTTGCTCCTTCATTAGCTAGTCTATCGGCTGTCATATTGTGGGTCAGTCCTTTATGGCTAGGGATATGGTGGAAGCAAACTGAAGTGTCCACATTCTTAAGGCTTAGGAGAGAATCTCTAATAGATTTTAAATCTGATTCAGCAGCCTCATAATTTATTTTTTTGATTAGTTGGATGGCTTAGAATCTGTGAGGATTAACACTTTTTTTGAAGCTGGTCTAAGGTTGACCATAACTTCCAGTGCTTTTAGAACGGCAAACAACTGTGCTGACAAAATTGAAGTGTTGGATGGGAGAGTTACTGAAATATTCAAGGAAACATACGGAATGCAGACCCCTGCTGCTGCATTTGTTCCCTTTACTGAGCCATCAGTATAAACTTGAGTATGTTCGGGAAATAATGAGGAAATTTTATTGGCAAAAAGCTGACAAACAAACTTATCAGTATAAAAAGATTTATCCTTCAGGAGCAATTGGAGATGGCACTCAGGGGCCTCCAGTTCCCAAGGCGGGGAATTTGGAAAAGGGTAGCTATCTGCATGTTCATTTTTCCAATTTGGATGATCTTTCAGGTACTGACACCAAGAAGACTTATGGTGCTGAGGCTTGCTAGGGTTTGCAAAAGTGGCTGGAAAGACTGCATGTTTATCACCATAATATTGTGTTTTTATGAAGTAACGGTTTCTCTGCATATTAGCTCTATCTTTCAGAGCAGGTAGTCCAGAGAGCTCTTTTAGCTTATCTACTGCAGTATGTTTATGCAGTCCCAATGCAATTCTTATGGCTGAATCCATTTGACAAATACTTCAATCTGTTTAAAAATTACGCCAGGAACGTGGTTTCAACTTCACTTTCCACGATTCGTCTGGAATCGCTTTCCGAAAAAGCAGAAAGTGTTTCCAGTCGGTTTTCATGACTACTGGCGAGTTATTCCTACCCAAATTCATCCAAGAAAACACATGGAAAGTGATTCCTAATCGATTTTCCAAGTCGCGAAAACCGCCCTTTAGTCGGAAAACTGAAACAATTTATCTCAAAGCGCTGGCTAGTGGTACGTTTTTTTAATCTATGTGATTAAGGCCTGTTTTTTAATAAAATCATCATTCCTTGTCATTCATCATCATTCTACAGTTTGTATTGTTTTATATTTGTATTGTCATTTAATTGAATGATTGTAACTTTTGATAACTTACAGAGGAATGTGCGAATTGCTCGTGTTTTATTTAGAATTTACCAGCAGCAGCAACCTTTTAAGAAAATCGAAATATATTTTCTTGTGATTATTATCTATTCTAATCAGCAGTTGTACCAAACCAATTCTGCTCAAGACATCCTCAGGGCTAGACTGTGGTGTTTATCTTCCCCCATAGTATAGTGCAGACGGTTTGATATAATCTATTTTCCCTTCTTGTTTTAGTTTTATTTCTGTGTTTAAAGCTTTTTCCAATAGGCAATGATTAGAAGTCCTCCAAAAAAAAGTCCCCCCAGATCCCAAATCAAATTCCAGTGAAAGTGTCATAGTGAAAGATACCCATCCTGGCTGGTCAAGCACCCTATCTCAAAGTTCTAATGATAGCTCCAATTCGGAGAATAGGACAATGATAAGTGTAGGGGCTAATGTAACCATAGATGATAATGGGTTTTCAAGAGGTCCTCTCTAGAAGTTCTAAAAAAAGGAAAAAAATCTCCACAATTAAAAGCATTTCCCCTCTCACTGCCCAAGATTCTCCCTCCAAAAACTTAGGAATTTACCATAAAATTACTCCCACTACACCCTTTTAAATAAAAATGATCTCTGCAATAAGAGTTGCAATTTTTAAATTGCTAAAATCAATGTTCTCTCTTAACATTAACCGTGATGGATCTCTGCTAATAGCTGTAGAAGATCAGAAATCAGCAGATACAATAATTAACCTTAAATCCCTTCTGAATAACCCAATTATTGCATCTAATTGGAACCCTAAACAATCACCAACAAAAATAGTAGTTTATAATGTTCCCCCAGAGATATCTACTCAGGAGTTAAAAGAAGACCTTTCAGATAGGGCTGGAAACACAATCCCAGTTGAGGATGTTACCCACCTTGGAAAACCCAACTCTAATGGCCTAAAAACTAGTAGATCCTTCTTATTCACACTGAAGGATAAAATTGATATCCCAGAAAAATTATTCCTATTTGGGCAAATCAAACCACACAAGGAATACAAACCTAAGCCTATTCAGTGTCAGAAGTGTTTCAAACTGGGACACACAACAAACAAATGCAATGAAATTCTCCAAGAGTGTAGTAATTGTAAATCTTTCCATCCTAAAGAGCTGACAACTTGCAACAACACTCAGCCTAAATGCATCAATTGCAAAGGCCCACATGAATTTACAAATAAATCATTATGCCCTGCATACAAGAAAAGAGCTCTAACACTCCAAATATCAACAGAGAAGGCCATCCCACACCCCTTTACATCAATGGAAGCAAATGCTGCCCAACGATACCAAATAAAGCCTGTGATGAAGCCAACAACAACACCCAAGTCAAACGCCCCCAATGCAACAAGCACCCCATGTAAAACACCCTGTTCTAAGCCCCCTAACTCAAATCCCTATCAAAAGAAATCACCAAGCCAACAAGCCTGCTTGTCCGGTGAGATGAGGCCAGCCTGGCCCTCCCTCCCAAGAAGAAACAAACCAGAAACACTACCAGGAATCAATCCCTTAACCAACAAACAGGATGCACTACCAAAAATGCAATCCCCAAATATATGCTTATTCATTCTAAACTGTAATGCAGTTCAGGCCATGAACATACATCCACTACAGAAAACAAAAATTATTGCAGAATTGGCAAAAATCTACATCCCAGATGATATGTTCATTCAAGCAAAAAAAGATCTTGCTTTACTGTTAACAAAGCTGAACATTGATACACAGTCACATGAAGAATAAATCAACAACACAACATTTATCAATACTCCAATGGAATGTAAGATCACTCACAGAAAATAAGCTAAGTGAACTAATATCATTTATGAATAATAATTCAATTAATATTGCTTGCCTCCAGGAAACTCATTTAACCCAAAATCAACAAATTAAGTCTCTGGGATATACTATCCTGAGAAAGGATAGATCTTCAGAGAGAAAAGGAGGTGGTGTAGCTTTATTAGTTAATAATAATATAAAATTTTGTGGCATCAATTTTCCAGATTTTGAAAATGATGTTGATGTAATTGGTATAAGTGTTTGGCTGAATAATTTAAAAACCTACATAATAAGCTTGTATAACCCTAATCGCCAAACTACAGATGCCAAGGATTTCTTTAATTATATAAAGAATTCTAATATGTTAAAAAATATCATTATTTGTGGTGATTTCAATGCCCACATCCTTTTGTGGGGGAATAAACCAGCAAATAAAGCTGGTAAATTTATTGAGCATATGACTTCAAATAATAATGAATTAGTTGTTGCTACCCCTCCAAACCTGAATACTTATTTCAACCCCAAAAGTGGCAATTTCTCCACAATTGACCTACAAATTGTGTCTTTAAATTTTTTGAACAAAATTTACATAAATAAAATTGATAGTCTATGTACAGACCACTTCGCTATAGTTTGCTCCCTAAATGAACCTGCTGAAACTTCATCTCATACATCCAAATATATCAACACTAAAGTAAATTGGTCTATTTTCCAAAATAAGCTAAATGATGAACTTACAAGTTTCACCCAAAGTTCATGCATTTCTAACACAACAGTTGACACACATGCTGAAGCGTTGACATCTTTACTAATAAATACAGCTAATCATGCTATCCCCAGGACAACACCTAAGAAAACATTCCCTAAACAAATTCCTAAGACATGGTGGACAAATGAGTGCCTAGATAAATGGAGGATAAAAAAGGCAGCTAGGACAGAATTCATACAAAAAACCAACACCTACTACATATTTAAAAAAATTACAAGCAGAATCTAATCTAAAAAGGACTATAATAGATGCTAAATATAAATACTGGAATAATTTTGCAAATAATCTCTCCAGAGAAACAAATGAGCCAATTATACATAAAGTCATAAGCCACATATGTGGGAAAAAGACTTCTCCCAACCCACTCCTCAAGTTCAAGTTCAAGTTCCATTTATTTCCATAAATAACAATGACAAAAACAATATCCCAAAGGGCTCAATGGCCCGTTATTTGGGAAACGACACAGAATAAATGACTAATATTAAAAATTGGCATAAACAATACTAAACAGTGTTTAACTTAAAAATCTATAAGGACAAGAAGTCAACTCACCGACAGTCCACACGAAACAGCGACCCTCCTGTCACCCGACAATAAATAAATAAATCAAAAATGAAAAACTCTCTACATCATCGAGGATCCAACGCCAACAAAAAAAACAATACAACAACTATAAACTATTTAATATTTAGCTTTAATAAGAAACTTTTCATCTGTCTTTTAAAGGAGCCAAGTGTTTGTGACTGACGAATCTCAGCAGGAACCAAGTTCCAAGCACGTCCCACAGTCACGACCAAACCAAAGTCAGAACGAACCGAGGGAGTAGCCGGAATCATAACATCCTCCCTGTTTCGAACTGCGTAAAAATTTACTTCCCCTACTGGCTTAAGTAGTCCAGAAAAACAAAATGGGAGATCTCCGTGAAGGAATTGATATGCCAACGAAGCTAGAGATATAACATAAATATCTCTAATCTTAAGGAGATTAACAGGAGAGTGAGTAGTCGACTGGAGAACTTTTACCGCTTTCTCATGAAGAATATGAACAGGAGCAATTATAGAAGAAAATGTAGACATCCACACAGACGAACAGTAACATATATAAGGGAAAATGAGAGAGAAATATAAAAGACGGAGTATAGGAAAAGGAAATAAACGCTTTAGATTACGAATGATTTCAAGTCCACGGGAAATTTTCACTCTTATTACTTGAAAGTGCAACCTAAACAATAAGTTTTTCAGCCAAAGGAATCCCATGAATCACACATATCGATCTGGGGGGCGACTTACGGAGCCTCTTGGTGTAGGATGTTCAGTAATTGTGGGGCAGCTCCCACCTGTACGGGAAAAAATAAGAAGGTACGATTTTTTTACATTTAAAGCTAGTTGATTTATGTCAAACCAATTGAGTATCTTTTCAGTCATTGCTTGAAGCTTTAGAATAAGGGATGACTCATCCGGAGCTGCAGCACCTAGAGTAGAAAGACCTAGAGTCCTGTATGAGCTTATACATAATAATACCCATTATGACAATGATAATGAAAAGGCTAACCTATTTGCAACTCTTTTTGTTAATAAGCTAACATCAAATAGTCAAAGCAAACTGTCCACAATTCCTATGAACCCTTGTTACCAACCACGCCCAGGATCCGAGTACATAACTAATCCATTTTCAATCCAGGAATTGAATAATGCAATACATCATATTAGTTCCAAAACTAGCAGTAGCTATGACAATATACACCATACATGGATAAATAATCTCACACCAACATAAAAACAAGAACTTCTAAATTGTTATAATCACGCTTGGTCATCTTCTAGGTTCCCTAATATATGGAAATGTTCGTCCCTCCTACCAATCCTAAAGAAAAATAAACCAAAAGATAATCCTGAGTCTTATAGGCCCATAATTATTACACCTGTGATGGGGAAAATAATGGAGAAAATTATTTATCACAGACTCCTCTGGTTTGTTGAGAAAAATAACATAATCCCACACACTCAAACTGGATTCAGGAAATACCACTCCTCAACAGATGCTCTCATTTTGCTAACAAATGCAATAAATGAATCTTTCTCAAAAAATAATATCCTAGTGGCAGCTTTCCTAGATTTTGAAGGAGCTTATGACAATGTGAACCACCAAATCCTTTTAAATAAAATTGCAAACCTTGGAGTACCTCCTAAGCTAGTATCCTTTATTAAATCCTTCATAGAAGTGCGAAGTTTCATTGTTTGTGTTGGTTCAGCCTCTTCACCCCAAAAGACAATTTCCAAAGGCCTACCTCAGGGAGCAGTCCTCAGTTGCCTCCTTTTTGCCCTATATCTCTGGGACATGAACCTACCCCACACAAATCTACAATATGCTGATGATCTGGTGCTATGGTCATCTGGCAACACCTTTCAGATAGCACAGTCAAATCTGCAAAAGTCACTTTTCCAGTTTGAAAAATTCCCTCAACATTCAGATTTACCCATTGCACCCACCAAGTCAAAAATAATGCAATTTCACCGGAAGCGAAATCATGTTAATGCAAAACTAACTCTAAATAAAACAACTATTCCAGAAGATAATCATATTAATTACCTAGGTCTCATGCTTGACCAAAAACTTAATTTACACCTCCAGATTTCAAACACAATAAAAAAAGTTATAGAAAAGCAAATATACTAAAAAGACTTCTTTCCACACCCTGGGATTGTAAGGAGAAAACCTTACTTCAGTTTTATAAATCACATATAAGACCCCATATTGACTATGGGCTCATTGTCTATGGTGCATGTGCAAAGACCCAGATGCAAAAAATTGAAACAACACAAAATGATATAATACGTCTCATATTTGGTCTTAGGAAACCCACAAGCACCAAGTTTCTGCTTATGGAGAGTGGATTAACAACAATAAGGGAGAGACGTAGCTTTCTCTTGATAAAACATCTTACAAAAATTGAATCAAATAGCTCACACACATTACATAATTGGTTAAGAAATCCAGCCATGTATAGAGGTATTGCAGATGAGTATGCCAATATTCAAAAGAAGTTCCCCATACCAGCAAAGTCTATTGCACCTACTTTCCCCCAATCCCCTCCATGGAATTGGTCATTTCCCATAATAAATACTGAATTTTCAAAATGGAATAAAGATTTAACCCCCATTGCTTTTGTTCAGAAAAAATTTGCAGAACTTAAAACAATTACCTATAAAAATCACTTCCAAATATTTGTTGATGGGTCAAAAATGGATGAGAAAGTTGCAAGTGGTGTTTTCCTTCCTCACCTGAAAATTGCAATGGGAGAGAGATTATTTAATAATTTATCTATAATGTCTGCTGAGTTAAATGCCATAATCATGGCATTAGAATACCTTAAGCAAAACCAACCTTTGATTAAAAATTCGAATAATATTATCATCTATTCCGACTCTTTATCAAGCCTTGAGTTGCTGGCCTCAGCTCCTCAATATAAGTTGGACATTGACACTTATCATTGTATCAGTATTATTGATAATCTTGCTTCAAGTGGCATAAAAACTTACTTTCAGTACATTCCTAGCCACTCTGGCATAAGCGGTAATCATCAGGTTGATGAAATAGCAAAAAAATGCTATAAATATTGACCAGCCAAGTGGGAGACCAATCCCAATTAGAGATATTTACCGATGGAGGCTATCAGATATTAATTTTAATAACATTAATCCTATCCTTTCCCCCTTTCTCAATAAGTATCTTTCTAAAATTTATCATAGAATTCGTTCTGGAACAAATGGACTAAATTTCCTTGCATTCTCATATAAGCTTTCTAATTCAAGTGGTTCAATTCCCCTGTCCCCTCTTTGCAGGCATTGTAATATGAATAATGAAACAATTGACCATTGCCTATTTGAATGTAATATGCTGACGTCTGCACAACATACCTTGCTTTGTAAACTGTTAAAATACTTCAAACACCACACAATCCCACTATCAGCCAAGAGCCTAGCCAACTGTACCTGCACACAGAGCATAGAAATCGACATCTATCATCTTATATTTGAACTCCTAGAGTCGAAAGTTCTGCTGAAAGATATCTGAATATATCTAATAAATATGAGGCAATCAAGCCAGTAGCTCTGTAGCCCACAGAGTGAAGCAAAAGGAAAAGGGCTAAATAGTTATACTGAAAAGCCCGCCTGCTGTTAAATAGAAGAAGAATTTACCACAATTTTCAAAAAACCATAGCATGTCTGTTGGTAAGTCTATTTTTATGCTGGAAGTGCAATATTCTTCAAAAGTATGTAATTAGTCTAATTTAGCAAGTTTTCTTGTCATATTTATAAATGAAATTTCATTAAGGGTTCTTATCATGATTCTATCTGGTCTCTTATCATGATTCTACCTGGTTGATAGGCTAGCCTAACAAATTAGTCTATATGAAAATTGTGGGGGTTACAGGAAAGTGCTGTTGAAACTATGGCAGTTATGCACCCTGTGTGAATGAGTCACCCTTAGGACTATGTGAAATTTCCTTTAAGATTCTGGCAAATTTTTATAAAACTAAAAAAGCCTAGACTAAGCTATAGGGTAAGACACCCAGTAGTCGGCCACCTGCCTATTCTTGGACAGAATCTTTGATAGGAATGAATCATCATCCTTTTCACGGACAAAAGTCTCCAATTCCCGTCACCTGCGATGCATTAATCATTTTAAAAACTTTTTGACATTTAAACTACTCTAATTACTGTATTATACCACCTAGAAACTTAATTTTTTTACAGTTAAAATCCTGTTTCTTTTGTTAACAAGTAGTTACTAATTCAAATAGTTTTAATCATACGGTTCTTCTTATTTTTAAATTTACTAAGAATTGTCAAATTTTCTTAAAGATAAACACGAAGGACTTGCTCACTTACATACTAAATACACAATATTACTGTGTTCCTTTCATGCATTTCTTGTTATCGGCTTTCGTCAAACTTCATGAAATGGGTTTTCGTCCACTTGTTGCTAGGCCTATAGGCAGAACCTGCTAATTCATGATTTGGCAAATTCGTGATTCATGATGGCAAACAAAATATTAAATTGTAAAAGGTTTATTAATATAAGAAATTTTTTATTTAAATTTGATTTTCAGAGAAGATAATTCAGATTGGAATTATTGAGAAAAGTGTTTATCCTTGTTATTCAATGTGGGCAGGTGCGGATGAAGGATTTTTTTTTGGGGGGGGGGGGGGGAGCGAAATAGTGGGATCAAATAAAAAAAAATTACGGGGTGCAAAGTAGGTTGATATGATAAATTTGCATCAGGAGTAAGTTTAATTAAAGTAAACTTGAGTTAATTAAGTAAATTATGCTCTTTAATGCTCTTTTTTATGCTCTTTACGAATATAGTAATCATTTTTGTTGGTAAATTATTTTTTGCCCCCCCCCTATATATACCCATTCAGGGTATATATTTGCACATTAGGGGGGTGGGGGTAATTTTATTTCTGTGTAAATGAGAGGTAAGTTTCAACTTACCTCCCTTCGCCCCCTTCCCCACTGGATCTGCCGCTGACTGAGGGGAAAGGGTAGTCCACTGTACTATGTTTTCAACTATGTAATATTCCTACGGTGCAAAGTTCACATTGATCGGTTACTCATTTCGATGTGCTGTATGATATTTTTAGTCATCATCATAAACTTTTTTTTGGAATACACTTTTACTTCTAAAACAAAAAAATAAAATAAATACAAGTCATCAACAAATGACCCATGGCAACTTTTTCTTAATAGTAATTTTTTTTTTCAAAATGTTTTTAACTTTTGGTTACTATGGGCTGTTGTTTGTTCTTTACTAGGTTACACCTACCTCTTCAACCTTGACTGAGGTGGATCCAGAGGGGGGGGGGAGGGGGTTCAGCCCCTAGCAGTACCACAATCTTAAAACAAAAGATTTTTTTTTAATTTCATAATAGATATTTATTATAAATAGCGGCCTTTGTTATTAAGGGTCATTTTTAAAGAACTGGAATAAAATTAGAACTTTAGCTTAAAGAGCGAGGTATTGACTAGTAGGCGAGCTCCCTAATATACATATTAAAAATATATGAATGTAGAAGTTCGTTAAGTAAGTTAATTCTTAAGTTATGTATCTTTATTACTAATAAAAACGTTCGTAAATAAAATTAAATAAGTTTCGAGAAAGCCATTTAACCAAATAAAAGTAAAATTAATATGCAAATTTTGTTTTAATTATTCATGTACGGTGACCCAAAATCAAAACCTGCATCAATTCAAAAACGTTCAAAAATTAAATAAAAAAACAAGTTTTTTAACTGAAAGTAAGGAACAACGTTAAAACTTTTTTGGCTAAATGGCTTT